>NC_041381.1:511053597-511104209 GCF_002162155.2 Triticum dicoccoides | reverse complement strand
TAAAAAAGGAAAGGTGAAGATCACCATGACTCTTTGCATAAGGTAAAAGTAAAAGATAGGCCCTTCGCAGAGGGAAGCAGAGGTTGTCATGTGCTTTTATGGTTGAATACATGAAATCTTAATGCAAAAGAACGTCACTTTATATTGCCACTTGTGATATGAACCTTTATTATGCAGTCCGTCGCTTTTATTTCTTCCATATCACAAGATCGTATAAAGCTTATTTTCTCCACACTAATAAGTCATACATATTTAGAGAGCAATTTTTATTGCATGCAACATGACAACTTACTTGAAGGATCTTACTCAATCCATAGGTAGATATGGTGGACTCTCATGGCAAAACTAGGTTTAAGGATATTTGGAAGCACAAGTAGTATCTCTACTTGGTGCAAGGAATTTGGCTAGCATGAGGGGGAAAAGCAAGCTCAATATGTTGGACGATCCATGACAATATACTTTAATTAAGATGTGAGAAAACATGACCCATTATGTTGTCTTCCTTGTCCAACATCAACTCTTTAGCATGTCATACTTTAATGAGTGCTCATAATCAAAAAAGATGTCCAAGATAGTATATTTATATGTGAAAACCTCTCTTTCTTTATCACTTCCTATTAATTGCAACGATGACCAAAACTATGTTTGCCCACTCTCAACAACTTTTAATCATCATACTCTTTATATGTGAAGTCATTACTCTCCATAAGATCAACCTGGTCTCTTTTATTTCTTTCTATTCTTTCTTTTATTTTTATTCCCTCAAGATCATAGCAAGATAGAAAAGCCCTTGACTCAACACTAACCTTTATTATATATAGCTCACATACTCGATTACATAGAGGGATCATAAAGCAAAACTCAAAACTAAATCATACCAAAACTTTATTCTACTAGATCAAGATATTACTAAAAGGATCGAACTAAGTAAAACGATAAAGATACGAGTGTGATGGTGATACGATACCGGGGCACCTCCCCCAAGCTTGGCAGTTGCCAAGGGGAGTGCCCATACCCATGTAATTAGTTCCTCGGAGGTGGTGATGATGGACTTGTTGATGATGTAGGCTTGTCGTCCGTCTTCCAAGGCATAGGCTCACCATCATAGAAGGATGATCGAGTCTCCGGGATCCTCAAATCTGCAGCCAAACTCATCCTCTTGAATCTATATTCATACTCACAGTTTTTGTTTTGCAGGTCATAGATCTAGGCTTGGAGGTGCTCGATTTTCTCATGAAGCTTGAAGATGGTCTCCCCAATGTTCTTGGCGTCCAGCTTGTGGTTGTTGGTGAACTCCACGATCATCATCTGGTTGGCATTGAGTCCGCGTTCCACCATCCCTTGGCTCTTGAAAACTTGTTGTTCCATTGTTTCGAGCTTTGTCTCCATGCTTCTGGTACTCCTTGGTCCCTCAACATCGCGGATGTGCAGCACCCCCTCACGCATCTCAATGGTTTGAGGGTGATGCAGCACCTCCGTGAGGTAGGGGTTGATGACCCTCTCGAAAAACTTGTCCTTGGGGGCGCTTGAAGACGTCATGGTGCTCTAGATTTGTTAGAAAAACAGCTCGAAACGAAGACAGAAGATTTTTGCGTGAAACGGTGGTCAAAACCTTCGGGAGATTATATAATGATTTTTTACCGACCGAAAGAAGTAACGTGCAAGAAAACATAGAAAAAATACTATTAGAACTATTTTGGAGTCGGTTTACTTATCGTACCACATACCTATTCCTTTTTGGAGTCTGAAACGTTCTGAAAAGTGTATCTTATGTATTCCTCTGGGGTTACGGTTTCAATAACATTAGTTTCAACATTTATTGGGTTACTTGAGATATAATGTTTGATTCTTTGATCTTCACCACCTTCAGATTTGTGCCTTCGAAGTTGTTGATTTTTATGGCACTAGAACGATAGACCTCCTCGATAACGTAAGGGCCTTCCCATTTAGAGAGGAGCTTTCTTGCAAAAAATCTTAAACGAGAGTTGAAAAGCAACACATAATCACCTACATTAAACTCACGCTTTTGTAACCTTTTGTCATGCCATCTTTTAACTTTTTCTTTAAACAGTCTGGCGTTCTCATAGGCTTGTGTTCTACATTCATCAAGTGAGCTAATGTCAAATAACCTCTTCTCACTGGAAAGTTTGAAATCATAATTGAGCTCTTTAATGGCCCAATACGCCTTATGTTCTAGTTCGAGAGGTAAGTGGCATGCTTTTCCCTAAACCATTTTACTGGGAGACATACCCATAGGATTCTTATATGCAGCTCTATAAGCCCATAATGCATCATCAAGTTTCTTGGACCAATTCTTTCTAGATCTATGATAACCCACAAGTGTAGGGGATAATTGTAGCCTCTTTCGATAAGTAAGAGTGTCGAACCCAACGAAGAGCTAAAGGTAGAAAAAAATATTCTCTCAAGTCCTATCTGCCACTGATACGACTCTACACACACTTAGTGTTCGCCTTACCTAGAACAAGTATGAAACTAGAAGTACTTTGTAGGTGTTGTTGGATAGGTTTGCAAGATAATAAAGAGCATGTAAATAAAAAGTAGGGGCTGTTTAGATAAATAAGCAATAAAGTAAGTATTAGTAGACAACTTTTTGTCACGAGAAAGTTATTTGTCCAAGGCAATCGATAACTAGACCGGTAATCACTATTGCAATTTTATTTGAGGGAGAGGCGTAAGCTAACATACTTTCTCTTCTTGGATCATATGCACTTATGATTGGAACTCTAGCAAGCATCCGCAACTACTAAAGATCATTAAGGTAAAACCCAACCATAGCATTAAAGTATCAAGTCCCCTTTATCCCATACGCAAACAACCTACTTACTCGGGTCTGTGCTTCTGTCACTCACGCCACCCACCATAAGCAATTCATGAACATATTGCAAACCCTATAGCGGAAATCCCTCATGCTTGCGCGACACGGAGAGCACCATAGGACAGCACCAATAATAAAACATGCAACTCAAACCAATCACAATCATCAATTAACCCCTAGGACAAAACGGATCTACTCAAACATCATAGGATAGCCATACATCATTGGGAAATAATATATAGCGTTGAGCACCATGTTTAAGTAGAGATTACAGCGGGTAAGAGAGAGGTTACACCGCTGCATAGAGGGGGGGAGTAGGTGATGAAGGCGGTGAAGTTGTTGGTGAAGATCGCGGTGATGATGATGGCCCCCGGTGGCACTCCGGCGCCACCGGAAGCAAGGGGGAGAGAGCCCCCTTCTTCTTATTTTCTTCCTTGACCTTCTCCCTAGATGGGAGAAGGGTTTTCCCTCTGGTCCTTCGCTCCCATGGCGTGGGAGGGGCGAGAGCCCCTTCGAGATTGGATCTATCTCTTTGTCTCTCTCTGTTTCTGTGTTCCCAGATTCTGCCCTGGCACCATTTCTTTTATATCTGGAGATCCGTAACTTCAATTGGATTGAAACCTTCGCCCAGATATTTTTCCAAAAATTAACTTTCTTGTGGCCAAAGTAGAGCATCAACCACCTTACGAGGGGCCCACGAGGGTGGGGGCGCGCCGACCTGGAGTGGTGGCATGGGCCACCCTCGTGGCCACCTCGGGCACCGTCTCACGTTGATTCTTCCTCCCAAAAATCATATATATTCCAAAATAATTCTCCATCCGTTTTTATCCCGTTTGGACTCCGTTTGATATTGGGTTTCTACGAAACATAAAACAAGCAACAAATAGGAACTGGCGCTGGGCACTGGATCAATATCTTAGTCCCAAAAATAATATAAAAATTTGCCAAAAGTATATGAAAGTTGAAGAATATTGGCATGGAACAATCAAAAATTATAGATACGACGGAGACGTATCAGCATCCCCAAGCTTAATTCCTGCTCGTCCTCGAGTAGGTAAATGATAAAAAAGATAATTTTTGTTGTGGAATGCTACCTAGCATAATCTTGATCATATATCTAATCATGGCATGAATATTAAGACACGAGTGATTCAAAGCAATAGTCTATCATTTGACATAAAAAACGATAATACTTCGGGCGTACCAATAAAGCAATCATGTGTTTTCAAAACAACATGGCGAAAGAAAGTTATCCCTACAAAATCATATAGTCTGGCTATGCTCTATCCTCATCACACAAAGTATTTAATCATGCACAACCCCGATGACAAGCCAAGCAATTGTTTCATACTTTAGTAATCTCAAACTTTTTCAACTTTCACGCAATACATGAGCGTGAGCCATGGACATAGCACTATATGTGGAATAGAATATGATGGTGGGGGTTATGTGGAGAAGACAAAAAAGGAGGAAGTCTCACATCAACTAGGCGTATCAACGGGCTATGGAGATGCCCATTAATAGATATCAATGTGAGTGAGTAGGGATTGCCATGCAACGGATGCACTAAGAGCTATAAGTGTATGATAGCTCAAACTGGAAACTAAGTGGGTGTGCATCCAACTTGCTTGCTCATGAAGACCTCGGGCGTTTGAGGAAGCTCATCATCGGAATATACAAGCCAAGTTCTATAATGAAAATTCCCACTAGTATATGAAAGTGAAAGCATGGGATACTCTCTATGAAGAACATGGTGCTACTTTGAAGCACAAGTGTGGTAAAAGGATAGTAACATTGTCCCTTCTCTCTTTTTCTCTCATTTTTTATTTTCTTCTTTATATATATATATATATATATTATTTTTTGGTGGGCTTCTTTGGCCTCTTTTTTTACTTGGGCTTCTTTGGCCTCTTTTATTTTTCATAAAGTCAGGAGTCTCATCCCGACTTGTGGGGGAATCATAGTCTCCATCATCCTTTCCTCACTGGGGTAATGCTCTAATAATGATGATCACTGCACTTTTATTTACTTACAACTCAATGTTACAACTCGATATCTAGAACAAAGATATGACTCTATATGAATGCCTCCGGCAGTGTACCGGGATGTGCAATGATCTAGCGTAGAAATGACATCAAAAATGGACAAGCCATGAAAACATCATGCTAGCTATCTTACGATCGTGCAAAGCATTATGACAATGAATGGTCAAGTCATGTATATGATGATGATGATGAGAGTTGCATGGCAATATATCTCGGAATGGCTATGGAAATGCCATGATAGGTAGGTATGGTGGCTGTTTTGAGGAAGGTATATGGTGGGTGTATGGTACCGGCGAAAGTTGCGCGACACAAGAGAGGCTAGCAATGGTGGAAGGGTGAGAGTGCGTATAATCCATGGACTCAACATTAGTCATAATGAACTCATATACATATTGCAAAAATCTACAAGCCATTGAAAACAAAGTACTACACGCATGCTCCTAGGGGGATAGATTGGTAGGAAAAGACCATCGCTCGTCCCCGACCGCCACTCATAAGGAAGACAATCAATAAATAAAATTGTGCTCCAACTTCATCACAAAGTGGTTCACCATACGTGCATGCTTCGGGAGTCACAAACCTCAACACGAGTATTTCTACTAATCCATAGTCACCCACTAGCATGACTCTAATATCACCACCTTTATATCGCAAAACTATTGCAAGGAATCAAACATATCATATTCAGCGATCTACAAGTTTATGTAGGATTTTATGACTAACCATGTGAATGACCAATTCCTGTCATCTCTCTAAATAGATATAAGTGAAGCAAGGGAGTTTAATTCTTTCTACAAAAGATATGCCCACGCTCTAACAAATATAAATGAAGCAAAAGAGCTTTCTACAAATGGCGGTTTTCTATGTGAAGAGAAACAGGCAATCCAAACTTCAAAAGATATAAGTGAAGCACATGAAGCATTCTATAAAGCCATACTCAAAAGATTTAAGTGAAGTGCAATGAGCATTATATAAATCAACCATGGACTATCTCATACCAGCATGGTGCATAAAAGAAAAGTGAAAACTAAATGCAAAATACGCTCCAAGACTTGCACATATCGCATGAACGAAACGAATCCGAAAACATACCGATACTTGTTAAAGAAAGAGGGGATGCCTTCCGGGGCATCCTCAAGCTTAGACGCTTGAGTCTCCTTGAATATTTACTTGGGTGACTTGGGCATCCCCAAGCTTGATCTCTTGCCTCTCTTCCTTTTTTTCATATCGAGACCTCCTCGATCAAACACTTCATCCACACAAAACTTCAACAGAAAACTCGGTAAGATCCGTTAGTATTATAAAGCAAATCACTACTCTAGGTACTGTTGAAAACCAATTCATATTTTGTTTTTGCATTGTGTATACTGTAATATAGCTTTTCCATGGCTTAATCCACTGATATAAATTGATAGTTTCATCAAAACAAATAAACTATGCATCAAAAACAGAATCTGTCAAAAACAGAACAGTCTGTAGCAATCTGAACATTCACCATACTTATGTCCACCAAAAATTCTAGCAAAATGAGGAAAAATAAAAAATTTGCACAGAAAGGCAGTGAAAAAAAGAATCAGAACCGTTTGGCGTTCCAGTAAAAAATGTAAAATCGCGCACTACAACCAAAGTTTCTGTCCAGCACCGTACAAACCAACAAGCATTGTAAACATCCTAAAGGCAAACCTTGGCACATTATTTTTATAATACAATGGAATTGTACAAGGGTATAATTAGTTTTGATGAAAAGTTTCTGTAATTAAGATTCACAAAGTTTTCGTGAGCATGAACACAGTTCAAGGAGCTCTCCCACTTCAACAATGCTTGTCTCTCTCACTTTCACTTTCCTTTTTGAAAAGTTTTGGGTTCCCCTCTTTATTTATTTTTTTGTTTTTAGACTATATAAAAGCACTCAACAGAAATAAATGACTCTCTAAAACTTCCGGGTTGTCTCCCTAGCATCACTTTCTTTAAAGCCATTAAGCTAGGCATATAGTGCTCAAGTAATGGATCCACCCGGATCCCAAGGTATATCAAAGACAATTTTAATTAACAATGATTTGTACTTTAGTAGTGAGCACAAAGTAACATATATCAAGTAACAACAAAGTCTAACTCTCTTCCTATGCATCAGCATGTCATAAAAGAACAATTCATGCACACCAAGTAAAGGTCAATGCATAGTATAAGCAGTTTCTTGCAATTTTATCATATTGGGAACATAGAGAGGCGGAGATATAGTTCCTCTCTCATAATAATGGCAAGTAGGAGAAGCAAGCACATGCATATTATATATATCAAAATCATCATGTGTAGTAGCAGAATGCAACCCATCAATATAATCCTTAATAAGCACAACCTTCTCCAATATAGTGTAGCAGGGAGAATTCAAAAAGATAATAGGACTATCATGCGTGGGTGCAATAGCAACAATTTCATGTTTAACATAAGGAACTATAGCGAGTTCATCTCCATAAGCATAATTCATATTAGCATCTTGGCCACAAGCATAGCAAGCATCATCAAAAAGGGATATTTGAAGAGAATCAACGGGATCATAACAATCATCATAGCAATCATCCTTTGGTAAGCACGAAGGGGAATTAAACAATGTATGAGTTGAAGAGTTACTCTCATTAGAAAGTGGGCACGGATAGCTAATCCCTCTTCCTCCTTTTGTTCTTCGCTCTCCTTATCATCTTTTTCATCCAATGAGCTCACAGTTTCATCAATTTCTTCTTCCATAGACTCCTACAAAATATCAATCTCTTCTTGGACAGTGGAGGAGTCCTCAATATATGGTTTAACATAGGCATTAGAAGCATAATTATCATAGCAATATTCAAGTATGGCAAAATTTTCAGATTTGTAAAGAGTGGCATCATACTTTTCAATCAAAGAAGCAATTTCATAAGCACCCTTAAAAGCAACAAATTCTTCAATTTGTTGAACAACGTAGTAATTATAAACACCCTTAACATACGAAGATACGATTCCATTATCAATAAACTCACATTGGTAGGGAAGGTGTTTCTTAGGGTTTTCAGAACAACAAGTAACAACATATATTTCACATAAATTCCAAGCATAGCATTGCAAACGATGAATTTGATCCAGTAAAAGTTACCCTTCTTCAAATATACGGTGTCGCACATAACAAGCATGCTCATCTGAAGATTTGCCCTCAACTAAGCTAGTGGGGGTTTCAGCACGAGCACAAAGGGATCGAAGATGATCAAAGTAAAAAGCTTCAGGAATGTGATAGATTTTGAGTGGTTCTTCAACCATTGGTGTAGTAGGTACAACTAATTTTTTTGGTATTTTGCGTTTCCTACCCATAGCTAAAGATAGAAAACAACTAAGAATAGTAAATAAAATTTACTTAGTGATAAAGCAAACAAGCACACACGAGAATATTCACCCCACGCTATGAGTCCCCGGCAACGGCGCCACAAAAAGGTCTTGATAACCCACAAGTGTAGGGGATAATTGTAGCCTATTTCGATAAGTAAGAGTGTCGAACCCAATGAGGAGCTAAAGGTAGAACAAATATTCTCTCAAGTCCTATCTGCCACTGATACGACTCTACGCACGCTTAGTGTTCGCCTTACCTAGAACAAGTATGAAACTAGAATTACTTTGTAGGTGTTGTTGGATAGGTTTGCAAGATAATAAAGAGCACATAAATAAAAAGTAGGGGCTGTTAAGATAAAGAAACAATAAAGTAAGTATTAGTAGAGAGCTTTTTGTCACGAGAAAGTTATTTTTCCATGGCAATCAATAACTAGATCGGTAATCACTATTGCAATTTTATTTGAGGGAGAGGCGTAAGCTAACATACTTTCTCTTCTTGGATCATATGCACTTATGATCGGAACTCTAGCAAGCATCCGCAACTACTAAAGATCATTAAGGTAAAACCCAACCATATCATTAAAGTATAAAGTCCCCTTTATCCCATACGCAAACAACCTACTTACTCGGGTCTGTGCTTCTGTCACTCACGCCATCCACCATAAGCAAATCATGAACATATTGCAAACCCTACAGCGGGAATCCCTCACGCTTGCGCGACAACGAGAGCACCATAGGATAGCACCAATGATAAAACATGCAACTCAAACCAATCACGATCATCAATTAACCCATAGGACAAAACGGATCTACTCAAACATCATAAGATAGCCATACATCATTGGGAAATAATATATAGAGTTGAGCACCATGTTTAAGTAGAGATTACAACGGGTAAGAGAGAGGTTACACCACTGCATATAGGGGGGAAGAGTAGGTGATGAAGGCGGTGAAGATAGCGGTGATGATGATGGCCCCCGGTGGCACTCCGGCGCCACCGGAAGCAAGGGGGAGAGAGCCCCCCTTCTTCTTCTTATTCCTTGACCTTCTCCCTAGATGGGAGAAGGGTTTTCCCTCTGGTCCTTGGCTCCCATGGCGTGGGAGGGGTGAGAGCCCCTCCGAGATTGGATCTATCTGTCTGTCTCTCTCTCTCTCTGTTTCTGCGTTCCTAGATTCTGCCCTGGCACCGTTTCTTTTATATCTGGAGATCCATAACTCCGATTGGATTGAAACATTCGCCTATATATTTTTCCAAAAATTAGCTTTCTTGCGGCCAAAGTAGAGCATCAACCGCCTTACGAGGGGCCCACGAGGGTGGGGGCGCACCCACCTAGAGTGGTGGCGTGGGCCACCCTTGTGGCCACCTCGGGCACCGTCTCGCGTTGATTCTTCCTCCCAAAAATTACAAATATTCCAAAATAATTCTCCGTCCGTTTCTATCCCGTTTGGACTCCGTTTGATAATGGGTTTCTACGAAACATAAAACATGCAACAAACAGGAACTGGCACTAGGCACTGGGTCAATATGTTAGTCCCAGAAATAATAATAAAAGTTGCCAAAAGTATATGAAAGTTGAAGAATATTGGCATGGAACAATCAAAAATTATAGATATGACGGAGATGTATCAATCTATTACCAGTCTTTTGCAAAATTAATTTGAGCTCTCTATTACTCAGCTCTACTTGACCACTAGACTGTGGGTGATATGGAGATGCAATTCTATGAGTAACATCATACTTAGCAAGCATTTTACGAAAAACACCATGAATAAAATGTGAACCACCATCAGCCATTAAGTATCTAGGGACTCCAAACCTCGGAAAAATAACTTCTTTAAGCATCTTAATAGAGGTGTTATGATCAGCACTACTAGTTGGAATAGCTTCTACCCACTTAGTAACGTAATCAACAACAACTAAAATATGTGTATACCCATTAGAGGCAGGAAATGGTCCCATATAATCAAAGCCCCAAACATCAAATGGTTCAATAACAAGAGAATAATTCATAGGCATTTCTTGATGTCTACTAATATTACCAATTCTTTGACATTCATCACAAGACAAGACAAACTTACGGGCATCTTTGAAGAGAGTAGGCCAATAAAAACCAGATTGCAATACCTTATGTGCAGTTCTATCTCCAGCGTGGTGTCCTCCATATGCCTCGGAGTGACACTTGCATAGGATATGTTCCTGTTCATGCTCAGGTACACAACGTCTAATGACACCATCTACTCCTTTATAAAGGTGTGGGTCATCCCAGAAGTAATGTCTTAAATCATAAAAGAACTTTTTCATTTGCTGGTATGTGAAACTAGGTGGTATAAATTTGGCAATGATGTAATTAGCATAATCAGCATACCAAGGAGCAGTACAAGAAGCATTTATGACAGCTAATTGTTCATTGGGAAAGCTATCATTAATAGGTAGTGGGTCATGAAGGACATTCTCTAACCTAGACAAGTTGTGTGCAACGGGGTTCTCAGCTCCCTTTCTTGTAGTAGGAGAACCCATCTAATAAGCCTAGGTTTAGCATCTTTCTTTTCCATAAGATATTTAATAGCAGCATGATCAGTGTGAACAATTACTTTAGAATCAACAATATAAGGTCTAAACTTATCACAAGCAAATACAACTACTAAGAATTCTTTTTCAGTAGTAGCATAATTTCTCTGGGCATTGTCTAGAGTTTTACTAGCATATTGAATAACATTTAGTTTCTTATCAACTCTCAACACCTACAGCATAATCACTAGCATCACACATAATTTCAAAGGGTAAATTCCAATCAGGTGGCTGAACAATAGGTGCAGAGATCAAAGCTTTCTTAAGTATTTCAAATGCTTCTACACAATCATCATCGAAAATGAAAGGATTATCTTTTTGCAATAAATTAGTCAAAAGCCTAGAAATTTTAGAAAAGTCCTTAATGAACCTCCTATAAAAACCGGCATTACCAAGGAAACTTCTTATACCTTTAATGTCCTTGGGACATGGCATCTTTTCAATAGAATCAACTTTAGCTTTATCAACTTCAATACCTCTTTCAGAAATTTTATGCCCCAAGACAATACCTTCATTAACCATAAAGTGGCACTTCTCCCAATTCAAGATGAGACTAGTATCTTCACATCTCTGCAAAACTCGTTCAAGCTTGCTCAAGCAGTCATAAAAAGAAGATCCATAAACCGAGAAATCATCCATGAAAACCTCACAAATCTTTTCACAAAAGTAAGAGAATATAGCCATCATGCATCTTTGAAAGGTAGCAGGTGCATTACATAAACCAAAAGCCATACATCTATAAGCTAAAGTACCGAAAGGGCAAGTAAAAGTGGTATTTTCTTGATCCTCTGCTGACACAAGTATTTGAGAGAAACCAGAATAACCATCTAGAAAGCAAAAATGAGTATGTTTGGATAGTCTTTCTAGCATTTGATCAATAAAAGGTAAAGGGTAATGATCACTTTTAGTAGCTTTATTTAATTTGCGGAAATCAATTACCATCCTATAACCTGTAATAATTCTTTATGGGATCAATTCATCTTTATCATTAGGAACGACAGTAATACCTCCCTTCTTGGGGACACAATGGACAGGACTTACCCACTGACTATCAGTAACATGATAAATTATACCTGCCTCGAGGAGCTTTAGTATTTCCTTTCTTACCACTTCTTTCATCTTAGGATTTCACTGTTGTTGATGATCAATAACTGGTTTGGCGTCTTCCTCCAATCTTATTTTGTGTTGGCATAGAGTGGGACTAATGCCCTTAAGATCATCAAGAGTATATCCAATAGCAGCACGGTGCTTCTTTAGAGTTTTCAATAATCTTTCCTCTTCCTGCTCTGAAAGGTTAGCACTAATAATAACAAGATATATCTTATTTTCATCAAGATAAGCATATTTAAGAGTATCAGGTAATGGTTTAACCTCAAATGCGGGATCACCTTGGGTGGTGGAGGATCCCCTAGGATTTCAATAGGCAAGTTGTGTTTCAAAATAGGTCCCTGTTTAAAGAATATTTCATCTATCTCCCTTCTTTCATTCATAAACATATCATTTCCAGGGTCTAGCAAATATTGTTCTAAAGGATCATTAGGAGGTACGGCAATAGAAGCAAGACCAATAATTTCATCCTTACTAGGCAATTCTTTATCATGGGGTTGTCTACGAAATTTAGCAAAATTAAAATCATGAGACATATCTCCCAAACCAATAGTAACAACATCCTTTTCGCAATCTATCTTAGCATTAAGAGTATTCAATAAGGGTCTACCAAATATAATGGGACAAAAGTCATCTTGCGGGGAACCAAGAACAAGAAAATCAGCAGGATATTTAACTTTACCACACAAGACTTCAACATCTCTAACAATCCCAATTGGTGAAATAGTATCTCTATTGGCAAGCTTAATTGTAACATCTATTTCTTCTATCTCAGCAGGTGCAATATCTTGCATAATTTCTGTGTATAAGAAATGAGGTATTGCACTAGCACTAGCACCCATATCACATAAGCCATGATAAAAATGATCTCCTATTTTAACACAGATAACAGGCATGCCTACAACAGGTCTATGTTTCTTAGCATCGGGTCTAGCAATTCTAGCAGCTGCATCAAAGAAATAAATAACATGCCCATCAATATTATCAGCCAAGAGATCTTTAACCATAGCAATACTAGGTTCAACTTTAATTTGCTCAGGAGGTGTATGTGTTCTAGTATTACTCTTACGAACCACAGTTGAAGCTTTAGCATGATCTTTTATCCTAACAGGGAAAGGTGGTTTCTCAATATACATAGTAGGAACAATAGGATCATTATAAGTGATAGTCTTTTCTTCAACTGTAATAGGTGCAACTACTTTTACTTTAGTGGGAGGATTATATTTAAACCACTTCTCCTTAGGGAGGTCAACATGAGTAGCAAATGATTCACAGAAAGAAGCTACTATCTCAGAGTCAAGTCCATATTTAGTGCGAAATCCACGAAAAGCATCGGTATCGATAAAAGATTTAACACAATCAAACTTAGGTGTTATACCTGACTCCTTACCTTTGTCGGGATCCCAATCTTCAGAGTTGTGTTTAATTCTTTCCAATAAATCCCATTTGAATTCAATAGTCTTCATCATAAAAGACCCAACACAAGAAGTATCGAGCATGGAGCGATTGTTGAGAGAAAGCCGAGCATAAAAATTTTGAATAATCATTTCTCTTGAGAGCTCATGATTGGGGCATGAATATAACATTGACTTAAGCCTCCTCCAATCTTGAGCGATGCTTTCTCCTTCGCGAGGCCAAAAATTATATATATAATTACGATCACGATGAACAAGATGCAAAGGATAAAACTTCTGGTGAAATTCCAATTTCAGTCATTTGTAGTCCCATGATCCCATATAATCACACAGGTCAATGCATCTTCCTTCAAAGATAAAGGATGGAACAGACTTCATCCACATCGATCAGGTGTAAATCGGGATGCAATGTTCCATCTCCTGCAAAGGGATTAGCTAGCAGTTTCTCTACCATTCCCAAAGGAATTTCAAAGTAAAAAATTTCAGTAGGTTCAGTAGGTTGAGGAGCAACTCTTTGCTCTACTGGTCGGGGTGAAGATACCCCGAACAAGCCCCTCAAAGGATTATGTTCCATAGTAACAAGTGACAGTAAATTTCAGCACTGTCAGGACCCCGATCCTAAGTCACACCGATCTAGCATGTAATACATCATATCACTTTGCGGCCTCACGCACGGTATTCCCACGGGTGCCACCTTACCTGGCCCGAGACCGTTTGCGCCTTTTTGGCTCACGTATATGATAGTGCCACTAGCATCCATATGACAAAGAACCCGGGCTGACATGGCTAGTCGTGAACCCAAAGTGGCACTAACCTACAGGGACAGGCATACATGACCCAACAACGAACGTGTCAGTCATCAGTGAGTGAATCCAGGCTGTAGCACTGGGCTAGCAGGACTCCGGTGAACCGGGCTGTAGCGGGCTAACAGGACTCCGGAATTCATCGCGTGACATTTCCCCGAGGGGACAGACACAAGAACGAAGAAGGACACATGCCGGCCAGCCTAAGTGTTCCGGAGCAGTAGCAAGCTACCATGGCTCAGTGGAAACACTAGGAGACATTTCCCGGTAAGAGAGGCTACTAAGGATAAACAACTAGATAGTCAGATCCCACACATACCAAGCATTTCATTAACATACACACAATATGCTCGATATGTGCAAATGCAACATGGCATCACAACATGACTCTACGACTCAAGTATTTATTCAATAGGCTCCGAGGAGCGAGATATTACAAACATGAGTCTCATGACCCAACATTCAGAGCATACAAGTCAAAGCACAAGCGGAAGCTCAACATGTCTGAGTATAGACATCCACAAATGGAAAAGGCTGAGAAGCCTGACTATCTACTAGATCCTGCCGAGGGCACAAGATTGTAGCTGAGGTAACAAGCTAAACGTCGAAGTCCACGTGGAACTACTAGCGAGACTGAAGTCTCTCTGCAAAAACATAAATTAAGCAACGTGAGTACAAATGTACCCAGCAAGACTTACATCAGAACTATCTACATATGCATCATTATCAACAAAGGGGGTGGTGGGGTTTAACTGTAGCAAGCCAGCTTTGACTCGGTGGCTATCCTGAGCTACGACTACAAGTAACTCTTTTGAGGTGGCGCACACGAGTCCACATATTCACCATATCAATACACCACTATGGATCCGCTCCCGTCTCCCTACGAGAACGCCATCCATAGCACTCACGCTTATCTTGCGTATTTTAGAGTATCCACTTCAAGTTATCTATGAACTGTACAGGCAACCCAGAAGTCCTTTACCGCGGACACGGCTATTCGAATAGATCATATTAACCCTGCAGGGGTGTACTTCTTCACACACGCTCTCACCACTTACCGCCGTTTACATGACATGTACTCGGCAACCTTCAAGTGGAAGCCCAGCGAGGGTGTCGGCCACGACCTGACTAACCACACAAGTCTCTCGTCCCGGTTTATCGCCTATTCGGGTTCCATCCGCAAGGAGATCCGACCGGGGTGTCGCTCACGGCCCCAAACGATGTGTGCAGGGTTCCCAAGCCCACCATCCAGGTGCCACTTGGTACACCAGGCCACTGTGCCTAGTCTGTCCCAAGCCCACCTGTACCGGGTGCCACTTGGTAGACTACTAACACTACCTACAAACACCAGAAACTAGTTGCAACTCCTGGACAGAGATCAAGTTGATTAATAAGCCGAGAGGGGCCGAGTTACCGGAACCCAATGTGTGGTAGTAGCTGTTCATGGATCACAAACACAGAACTCAGTTCCTGAGGACGGTTTCAATGAGACAACCCACCATGTACTCCTACATGGCCTCTCACCGCTACCTTTACCAAATCGTGTTCATCCACTTAGCTCACACATAGTAGGACATGTTCACACACCTCTGATTCATGCCTGATGAATCAGACCTGACTCAACTCTAAGCAGTAGCAGGCATGACAAACAAGCATGAATGAGTAGGCACAACAGGGCTCAAACAACTCCTACTCATGCTAGTGGGTTTCATCTATTTACTGTGGCAATGACAGGTCATGCAGAGGATAAAGGGGTTCAACTACCGCAACATGTAATAGTTGAATCGGTGTTGTCCTAATGCAGTAAAAGAGAGCAGGAGCGAGAGAGTGGGATTGTATCAGAATGAACAAGGAGGTTTTGCTTGCCTCGCACTTCTGAAGATAATATAGTTTCTTCATCGGTGTCATCGAACTCATCGTCGAAACCACGTCTATCGAGAGGGGACAAACACCGGCAAACAAGGAAGAACACAATCAATGCAATGCACAATATGATGCATGATCATGACATGGCAATATGATGTGGTTTGAGCTAATGCAACTAGCAACCCGATTAAATGAAGTTGGTTTGAATCCAAGATTCAAATTCAAACTCCATATGTGGATATTTAAATGCCATTATATTATTTGTGCTAAACAGCAGCTATAAGTTGTTCTAACATGCATGAAAATGGTACAGATGGATAGATTGGATTTTTCTGATCATTTTTCATATATAAATTATTTCATTTGGAGTTACGGTTGATTTTATATGAATTTTAGAAGTTTTGACTATTTCTGAAATTTCCTGAATAATTTTAAATCCAGAAAATGAATAACTGCGTCAGCACTGCGTCACTGTGACGTCAGCAAGTCAACTGCGGCTGACCAAGTCAAACATGACCAGTGGGGTCCACTGGCCAGTGACCCAGTGTCAGTTAGGGACACAGACAGGTGGGCCCGGTCAATGGACACATCAGCGAGGTCAACGCCGACGCGTGGGGCCACTCTGATTAACTTAAACTAAATAGGGTTTACTCCATGGTTAATTAGGGTGGTGGGGCCGGTCTGTCAGTGACACAGGGCGAGATTAACGCGGTAATTAGCTTCGGGCTAATGACGCCACGTCACCTCACCGGAGTTGGACGCCGGCGAGCACATCCGACGACAGAAGTTCATCGGAATCGAGCTAAGGGCAGCCATTTGCCTCGCCATTTGTTTCTACTGGTTCGTCGAGTCCACGCGCATCCAGAGGAGCAGGCGAGAGGATCTGTGATGGGCTGTGGCGTCGGTGGTGGCGAGCGAGGCGGCGGCCGGAGTTTGGGCGCACCCGGGAATGAGGCTGCGGTGCGCTAGGGGAGAAGCTGATGGGCTAGGTGGCATCCGCGGGCCACCAGAAGCACGCTGGTGCCACGGGTTCGAGCAGAGGGGCTCAGGTCAGGAGAGCTACGCGGCCATGGCGGACGGTGGTGCTCGGGCATGTGGGGGAGGGTGCTACAGCACGGGAACGAGCAAAACAAAGGAGGGGAAACGGAGTGGAGCTCACAGCGAGTTCGTCGGCGGTCTCATTGGGCTCGGGGAGGCGCTGAAGACGGCGAATCGGAGTCGGCAATCGGCGGCGCCCGAGGTTGAAGACGATTGAGTGGAGGCGTTGCAGAGCTTCCCGGCTCGCGTGGCTCGGCAGGAAGGACGGGGGCATCACAGCGGTTCTTCTGGAAACAACTACGAGGCAAGGGGTTGGCGGTGGACGCGGCAACAGTGGCGGCGGCGACGGCTGCGCTCGGGTGGGTGCGCGTGAGAGGGACAGGGGAGGGGATGAGCACGGGGAAGGAGTGAGAGGGCCCCGGGGGTGCGTGGCGTCTCCGTGGCGTCGTCTAGGAGCACCGGGGAGGAGCCAGGCAGGCAGGGAGGGAGGAGGTGGCCGGCGCGGGGCGGCCACGCGCCTCCATCCTTCTGGCGAGGGAGGAAGACGACAGGGAGGAGGCGGTGGTGGGCTGGGCCGCAGGTGGGCCAGCACAGGAGCTAGGCCGGGGTAAGTAGGCTGCCAGGTAAGTTCTTCTGCTCTGTTTTATGTTTTTTGTTTTGTTTTCTTTTTTAATATTTCTTTTGCCACTGAATTCCAATTTAAACAACTTGAAAACAGTGCCAAAATTCCCTTCGATATTTTTATGTCACATAATGGACTTCTCCACATATACATAAAATATCACAGGCTTTTTGAAACTATAATCATTATATATTATGAATATAACTTCAAATCCAAATACAATATGATTTAAATTCAATGTCCCAAAATATTCCATAAAAATGTTCCAGAATTTTGGTTTGGTATATATCTCTTGCCAAAATTACCAGAATGATTTTTAGGGAATTTTGGAATCACTGAATGCAATTTAAAGGGTTCTTGCCCTTCTTTTAAAAAGTTTTGAGGCTTTTTAATTTCCTCAGTTCAAATTCCTTGAATTTAAACATGATGCAACACCAGATACTAGCACTTGGCATTATCAGAACTAGGGATGTGACAAGCACACTATATAAATTTTTCCTTACCAAGTTCCACTTACCAAAGGCGCTTCACTCCACGACAATGGTGCCAGAAAAGAGTCTTGATGACCCACAAGTGTAGGGGATCTATCGTAGTCCTTTCAATAAGTAAGAGTGTAGAACCCAACGAGGAGTAGAAGGAAATGACAAGCGGTTTTCAATAAGGTATTCTCTGCAAGCACTGAAATTATCGATAACAGATAGTTTTGTGATAAGGTAATTTGTAACGAGTAACAAGCAATGAAAGTATATAAGGTGCAGCAAGGTGGCCCAATCCTTTTTGTAGCAAAGGACAAGCCTGGGCAAGTTCTTATATAGAGAAAAGTGCTCCCGAGGACACATGGGAATTATCGTCAAGCTAGTTTTCATCACGCTCATATGATTCGCGTTTGTTACTTTGATAATTTGATATGTGGGTGGACCGGTGCTTGGGTACTGCCCTTTCTTGGACAAGCATCCCATTTATTATTAACCCCTATTGCAAGCATTTGCAACTACAAAAGAAGTATTAAGGTAAACCTAACCATAGCATGAAACATATGGATCCAAATCAGCCCCTTACGAAGCAACTCATAAACTAGGGTTTAAGCTTCTGTCCCTCTAGCAACCCATCATACACTTATTACTTCCCAATGCCTTCCTATAGGCCCATACAATGGTGAAGTTTCATGTAGTCGACATTCACATAACACCACTAGAGGAGAGACAACATACATCTCATCAAAATATCGAACAAATACCAAATTCACATGACTACTAATAGCAAGAGTTCACCCATGTCCTCAGGAACAAACGTAACTACTCACAAAGCATATTCATGTTCATGATCAGAGGGGTATTAATACGCATTAAGGATCTAAACAAATGATATTCCACCAAATAAACCAACTAGCATCAACTACAAGGAGTAATCAACACTACTAGCAACCCACAGGTACCAATCTGAGGTTTTGGTACAAAGATTGGATACAAGAGATGAACTAGGGTTTGAGAGGAGATGGTGTTCGTGAAGATGTTGATGGAGATTGACCCCCTCCCGATGAGAGGATCATTGGTGATGACGATGGTGATGATTTCTCCCTCCCGGAGGGAAGTTTCCCCGGCAGAACAGCTCCGCCAGAGCCCTAGATTGGTTCCGCCAAGGTTCCGCCTCGTGGCAGTGGAGTTTCATCCCGAAAGCTTGCTTATGATTTTTTCCAGGGTGAAAGACTTCATATAGCAGAAGATGGGCACCGGAGGGCTGCCAGGGGGCCCATGGGGCAGGGGGGCGCGCCTAGGGGGGTAGGGCGTACCCCCCACCCTCGTGGACAGGGTGTGGGCCCCCTCTGGTACTTCTTCCGCTCAATATTTTTTATTAATTCCCAAAATGACTTTCGTGGAGTTTCAGGACTTTTGGAGCTGTGCAGAATATGTCTCTAATATTTGCTCCTTTTCCAGCCCAGAATCCCAGCTGCCGGCATTCTCCCTCTTCATGTGAACCTTGTATAATAAGAGAGAATATCCATAAGTATTGTGACATAACATGTAATAACAGCCCATAATGCAATAAATATTGATATAAAAGCATGATGCAAAATGGACGTATCATGGATCACATAATCATTTAGAGGACTAGAGCGATGTCTATCTAAGTGGGAGTTCTTTAGTAATATGATTAATTGAACTTTAATTTATCATGAACTTAGTCCTGATAGTTTTTGTATATCTATGTTGTTGTAGATCAATGGCCCGTGCTACCGTTCCCTTGAATTTTAATGCGTTCCTAGAGAAAGCTAAGTTGAAAGATGATGGTAGCAACTACACGGACTGGGTCCGTAACTTGAGGATTATCCTCATTGCTGCACAGAAGAATTATGTCCTGGAAGCACCGCTAGGTGCAAAGCCCGCTGCAGATGCAACACCAGACGGTATGAACGTCTGGCAGAGCAAAGCTGATGACTACTCGATAGTCCAGTGTGCCATGCTTTACAGCTTAGAATCGGGTCTTCCAAGACATTTTGAACATCATGGAGCATATGAGATGTTCCAAGAGTTGAAGATAACAAATACCTGAGTTGAGAGATATGAAGTCTCCAACAAGTTCTATAGCTGCAAGATGGAGGAGAATAGTTCTGTCAGTGAACACTTGCTCAGAATGTCTGGGTACCACAACCACATGACTCAGCTTGGAGTCAAAGTTGATTATGATAGTGTTATTGACATAGTTCTTCAATCACTGCCACCAAGCAATAAAGGCCTCGTGATGAACTATAATATGCAAGGGATGCAGAAAACAATTCCCGAGCTCTTCGCGATGCTAAAGGTTGCAGAGGTAGAAATCAAGAAGGAGCATCAAGTGTTGATGGCTAACAAGACCACTAGTTTCAAGAAAAAGGGCAAGCGAAAGAAGGGGAACTTCAAGAAGAATAGCAAGCAAGTTGCTACTCCCGGGAAGAAACCCAAGTCTGGAGCCAAGCCTGAAACTGAGTGCTTCTACTGCAAAGGGACTGGTCACTGGAAGCGGAACTACCCCAAGTATTTGGCGGATAAGAAGGATGGCAAAGTGAACAAAGGTATATTTGATATACATGTTATTAATGTGTACCTTACTAATGCTCATAGTAGTGCCTCGGTATTTGATACCGGTTCGGTTGCTAATATTTGTAACTTGAAACAGGGGCTATGGATTAAATGAAGATTGGCTAAGAACGAGGTGATGATGCACGTGGGAAATGGTTCCAAAGTCGATGTGATCGCCGTTGGCACGCTACCTCTACATCTACCTTCGGGGTTAGTTTTAGACCTAAATAAATGTTATTTGGTGCCAGCGTTGAGCATGAACATTATATTTGGATCTTGTTTATTGTGAGACGGTTATTTATTTAAATCAGAGAATAATGGTTGTTCTATTTATATGAGTGATATCTTTTATGGTCATGCACCCTTGATGAGTTGTCTATTTTTGTTGAATCTCGATCATAGTGATACACATATTCATAATATTGAAGCCAAAAGATGCAAAGTTTATAATGATAGTGCAAGTTATTTGTGGCACTGCTGTTTAGGTCATATTGGTGTAAAGCGCATGAAGAAACTCCATGCTGATGGACTTTTGGAATCACTTGATTATGAATCACTTGGTGCATCTGAACCATGCCTTATGGGCAAGATGACTAAAACTCCGTTCTCCGGAACAATGGAGTGAGCAACTAATTTATTGGAAATAATACATACCGATGTATGCGGTCCAATGAGTGTTGAAGCTCGCGACGGGTATCATTATTTTTTTACCTTCACAGATGATTTGAGCAGATATGGGTATATCTACTTAATGAAAGATAAATCTGAAACATTTGAAAAGTTCAAAGAATTTCAAAGTGAAGTTGAGAATCATCGTAACAAGAAAATAAAGTTTTTATGATCTGATCGCGGAGGCGAATATTTGATTTACGAGTTTGGTCTTGATTTGAAACAATGTGGAATAGTTTCACAGCTCACGCCACCTAGAACACCACAGCGTAATGGTGTGTCCGAATGTCATAACTGTACTTTATTAGATATGGTGTGATCTATGATGTCCCTTACCAATCTACCACTATCATTTTGGGGTTATGCTTTAGAGACAGCTACATTCACGTTACATAGGGCACCATCTAAATCCATTGAGACGACACCTTATGAACTGTGGTTTTGGCAAGACACCCAAGTTGTCGTTTCTTAAAGTTTGGGGCTACGATGCTTATGTGAAAAAACTTCAACCTGATAAGCTCGAACCCAAATCGGAGAAATGTGTCTTCATAGGATACCCAAAGGAAACTGTTGGGTACACCTTCTATCACAGATCCGAAGGCAAGATATTTGTTGCTAAGAATGGATCCTTTCTAGAGAAGGAGTTTCTCTTGAAATAAGTGAGTGGGAGGAAAGTAGAACTTGATGAGGTAATTGTACCTTCTCCCACATTGGAAAGTAGTTCATCACAGAAATTAGTTCCTGTGATTCCTACACCAATCAGTGAAGAAGCTAATGATGATGATCATGAAACTTTAGATCAAGTTACTACCGAACCTCGTAGGTCAACCAGAGTACGTTTCGCACCAGAGTGGTACGGTAATCATGTTCTGGAAGTCATGTTACTAGATCATGACGAACATACGAACTATGAGGAAGTGATGATGAGCCCAGATTCCGCAAAATGGCTGGAGGCCATGAAATCTGAGATGGGATCCATGGATGAGAACAAAGTGTGGACTTTGGTTGACTTGCGCGATGATCGGCAAGCCATTGAAAATAAATGGATCTTTAAGAAGAAGACTGACGCTGATGGTAATGTTACTGTCTACAAAGCTCGACTTGTTGCGAAAGGCTTTCGACAAATTCAAGGAGTTGACTACGATGAGACTTTCTCACCCATAGCGATGCTTAAGTCTGTCTGAATCATGTTAGCAATTGCCGCATTTTATGATTATGAAATTTGGCAAATGAATGTCAAAACTGCATTCCTAAATGGATATCTTAAGGAAGAATTGTATATGATGCAACCAGAAGGTTTTGCCGATCCTAAAGGTGTTGACAAAGTGTGCAAGCTCCAGCTATCCATCTATGGACTAGTGCAAGCATCTCGGAGTTGGAATATATGCTTTGTTGAGGTGATTGTCGCTGTGAAAACCGGTGGATCTCGGGTAGGGGGTCTCGAACTGTGCGTCTAACGCTAATGTTAACAGGAGGCGGGGGACACAATGTTTACCCAGTTTCGGGCCCTCTCTATGGAGGTAATACCCTACTTCCTGCTTGATTGATCTTGATGATATGAGTATTACAAGAGTTGATCTACCACAACATCATAGAGGCTAAGCCCTAGAAGCTAGCCTATGATTATGATTGTTCTTGTTCTACATACTAAACCCTCCGGTTTATATGGACACCGGAGGGGGCTAGGGTTACACGGAGTCGGTTACAGAGAAGGGAATCTACATATCTGAATTGCCAAGCTTGCCTTCCACGCAAAGGAGAGTCCCACCCGCACACGGGACGAAGTCTTCAATCTTGTATCTTCATAGTCCAACAGTCCGGCATAAGCATATAGTCCGGCTGTCCGAGGACCCCCTAATCCAGGACTCCCTCAGTAGCCCCTGAACCAGGCTTCAATGACGATGAGTCCGGCGCGTAGATTGTCTTCGGCATTGCAAGGCGGGTTCCTTCTCTAAATACTCCAAAGTAGATCTTGAACACAAGAATCATGTCCAGCTCTGCAAAACAAATTCCACATGCCATCGTAGAGAGTACAATATTCCATGAGTCTAATCTGCTGGCAACTTTTCCATAGCGTGACATCACACCGTGGCCCGGTCATTATTCGAGCCGTTTTCTCAACCTGCTACCACACATCTTGCGAGGCGGTTTTATTGGCACGTGTTGTCGAAGCAGAGATCATGTCCCCTTATCACGGGATTCTCATCAATACGGCCTAGGTAACCCAACCGCGCCATTAGCACGGCGGCTTGGGGAATAAGCGAGTTTCTAGGCAAGTGGGGAGGCGCATGATTTCTGCTGCCTTTATAGAGACAAGGATTCCCCTTTTTCACCCACGCCTTCTTCTTCTTCCGCCTACTCTCTTTCGCTCGAGTTCCAGCACCAAGCATTCGCCTTCTCCGCCCACCAAGGTGTTCCGAAAATGTCCGGATCTGGAGCCGGAAGCAAGTGGATGGCCTCTACCGTCCAGGAGAAGGATATTAAGAAACTTCGGGAGGCCGGGTATCTGGCCAAGAAGATCGTCCACCGCCTTCCGACAGCGGGACAGATTGTCCCTACTCTGGAACCCCACAAGAGGGTTGTATTCCTCCCTAACTTTGTCCGCGGGCTAGGGTTTCCCCTCCACCCATTCGTTTGCGGCCTTATGTATTACTATGGGATCGATTTTCATGATCTATCCCCCAATTCCTTCCTCAACATCTCAACATTCATTGTCGTGTGTGAGGCCTTCCTCCGCATCCCTCCACACTTCGGATTATGCCTGAAGATTTTCAATGTGAAGCCCAAGGTGGTGAACAGCGAGCATGCTGAGTGCGGAGGAGCCATGGTGAGCAAGATGCCCAACGTCACATGGCCATCAGGTACCTTCAATGATTCCGTCAAAGGGTGGCAACAACAGTGGTTCTATGTCACTGAGCCACGCGACACAAAATGGACCGCGGCTCCTGAATTCCGATCTAGAGCTCCATTGCGGCTTACGTCTTGGCCCAAGAAGGGCCTGAATTGGTCTTCGCCAGACGAGCTGGCGGTGCTCCAAGCGCGTATCAAGGGTATGGAAGACAAGAACATCAAACTTGTCAATGTAGTCCAGGTGATGTTAGTTCGCCGGACTCTTCCTTATCAACGCAGGGCTTGCAATTTATGGGAATTCGAACTGGCCAAGAACCAGACGCTACTAGGGTTCTTTGACTCATCGCACGAAGACATCTGGAAGGTGCTCTTTAAGCCCGACAAATTGTGGCCGGACTCAGCCGAGGACCGCGGATACCAATTGTCCCGACTCGCGAGTTCGGTAAGTCTTCGTATGTTGGCAAGTCATATGCTTTATCTGCATACTCCAAGGGAAACACTTAATGTATCTTCCAACAACTCTCCTAGGGCCGGACGAAGATGGTAGAGCGGATCTACTGCCCGGCCCCGCTACCAGAAGAACAAGCCGACCCGCTTCTGACAAAGATGCTGGCCCCGGCGCCTTACAAGGCGCCGAAGAAGAAGGCCAAGAAAGAGGCCAAAGAGACCAAGGGCGGCCTTCATTGCCAGGGTACTTCAGACATAGTGTCCGAAGACCCCGAGGCCCGCTCTTCCTCCAAAGAGGACGAGGAAGAGGAGGAAAGCCGAACCCCCCAGCGAGGGGGGAAAGAAAAGGACGACCTCCACACACTTGGAGGCCGAATCGCCTAAGAAGGAAAAAAACCTTTCTGGATGAATCCACCACCGCCACCGACAGCAGCCCAGAGTGGGATCCCAGGGTCCAGCCCTTGGTTAAATCGTGAGTATATAAAACCCGGAAACGTTTGTATATCCAGACTCACTATCGTATAGCATTAACGCGTTGAGTCACACCTTTTTGCAGTCCGGCCAGGTCCCACGTCGAGCAATCCTCATCGGAGGACTTACTGGGCTCGGACGCTATGGACAGCAGGACTCCCCCGACGGCTCCCTCCCCCAAACACGTGGATGACACCAAGGTATCGTCCCGAAGGGACCCAGGCCAAGGAGGAGATGGGGGGACCATCAAGGCGGCGCCAGAGGGTCAAACCTCGGCGGCCGGACACATGGGGGAAAAGGCCCCCATGGACATCGACGGCGGGGGCTATCTTAAATTTGGCCCCAAGCCGGACACAGTTCCAAAGACCAACACGGCTCCGGAATCAGGCAGGCAACCTCCCTCGACAGAAGGGGGTGCGCCTGTTACACCGGTAACCTCTGCCCAACCAGAGGTGCCGGATACCTTATCAGCAGCACTGAAGAACGCTTCCATCATTGAAGAACACCATGCCCTTATGGGTGCGGTGATTGAGAAGATTCAGTCTGCCGAAAATGGGCTGACTGAAGCCTACATCATCCTTACAACGGGCTTTGAGGTATGTTGTGAGGTTTTAAAGAGTGTCATAGTATAGATAGTAGCCCCTGATACACTATTCGGTGTTCGGAAGGAAAAGCCGAACAGAGGATCAAATATATGTTCGCAGAAGACTTACCTTGTAGTACCTCTCCCTCTTTTTTTCTATAAGGAGGCGTCTGTAGGGACTGCCACCTCTCATACTGCAGAAGTCTCCAGACTGAAGCAGAGTCTGGAGTGGGCAGAAGAAGAGCTCGGCCAAGTGAAGAAGCAGCTGGAGGATAACCAAGGTATGCAAAAAAACCTTGTTTGCATTCCATACGAATGAATAATTGAGTATGACGAAAAAAATTCATGATGTGCTCTAGGAGCGACGGCCGAAGTCGAGGCTCTTAGGAAGGCAGTGGCCGAGGCTGAGAAGAAGGCGGCCAAAGAGCAGGCCCTTCGTGAAAAGCACGAGGCCAGGGTTATTGAAGTTCAGCAAGAGCTCCAAGAGGCCGTGAAGAAGTGTGAGACCTTGGAGCAGAGTTTGACGGAGAAAGAATCCGAACTCACCAAGGCTCGTCAAGCCGCACACGATGCTCGGGGCGAAGCCCAAGGCACCCTTCAGGAAATCCAGGAGGCCAGAAAGATCGCGGCGGGTAAGGCTTTTTTTATGCAAAGCAACTATTTGAAGGAAAAAATCATGTTCCTAATCCGAATTCGGATTTCTCCAGAGGTGTTTGCGGAACTGCCGCGCAGTGTATCTGATGCTGCACGATTCTACCGAGCCGAAGAAAGGAGCTCTACGGAGAAGCTGTTCTGGTCACAATATCTGGCACCAGAGCGTCCAATGCCCTTTGCCGATCAACTGAAATAGCTGATCGAGCTGCATAGGGCGTCCGAACTAGCCATGAAGGATTTAATTATCTGGCTATGGCCCGCCGAGGCAATTCCCAGCAGCTACTTCAGGCTCGTGAAGCGGCTTGTAAGTGGCTGCCCTCGACTTGAAGTTATCAAGCGGTCGGTCTGTATGGAAGGTGCACGAATGGCCTTCGCCCGCGCGAAGGTGCACTGGGCGAAGATGGATGTCGTAAAGCTGGTGACCGAAGGACCGCCTGCAGGGAAGGAGCACCGCAAGCCCGAGTTATATTATGACAGTTTCCTAAAAGGATCCCGCCTTGTAGCGGAGCAATGTGCCAAGGATATTATATTCCCATGAATACATTCATGTTATCCTTTGTAATGTTGAACAAGGTCGTTTATATAATATAATGCCTGTTATTTGGAAAGTTTTACCTCCTGTGCGGCCGTTTTATATATTAATCCTGAGAGTTGGCCAATCGTCGGCTTCTGCCCCCATGTAGGAAGTACGGGGGTGTTGGGATAAACCTGAACACTCTTTACCCCAATTTTGGGTCCTTGAAGGAGGTGTTCAGCGCAACGAACCAGGCAATCAGCTATGAGGCTTTATCACCCTCACTTAGCCATAGGAGTTTGACAAAAGAAAGGTAGGCGCAACCCCTGGTGTTTGGAAGACCGCACTAGGGGCTCTATAAGCACCTGATCAGAAAAAAATGATCCGTCGCACGTTGCATTAGTTATCGCATAATGCGGAAGAAATCCTTAAAGATTTTGTAACCTCTCGAATAGCTGACCAGCTCTCGCCGCATCATGACAGTCAGTTTTTGGCTTTCTCTACTGAGGTGCTCGTCCGAAAGAACCGGGACACAATTGCAGTAGTTCTCCCTTTACTACCCTAGCCGATATAGCGGAACGTAGGGTAGCAAGCACAGGAGCCGGGCAACCCAACTATTGACCCAAGACATGATTTGGAGCCGATGCATATAATGTTATAAGTTCAGGGTGCCGAACGACCGTGAGGGTGTTCGGACTTTGTTGCCGTATTATGGGTACAACAGGCCCCTGGCATATTAAGGCGTACCGTAGTGTACAGATGCCACTTGACAAAAAATATCAATAAGAAAGAACAGCAAGTAAGCGTCATATAAAGCCGCATGTTGTAATTGAATAATACGTGGAGGCGTACGAATACAAGTAGTGCGATAAAAAGAAATATGACTTCGGAACCTGCTGAGACCAGGGTTGGGGTTGTGTGCGGATCCAGGGAATAATCGGATCATCATCAAGGGGAATATCTATGGATTCCCTTACGCGTTCGAGTTGTTTCCCTCCTTGGTATGTTTGTCCCTTCATAGGTCCAGTCGCCAGGTTGCCAGTGATGGCCTAGACAAAAGTGGACTTGCAAAGAAGATGCAAAAAAATGTTTGTGTGCCACAGAGCAGTTAAGCCGCATTGTGGAGCATAACCTAGCTTTGCCTCCGCCTATCGCCGAAGTGGTTAATTGAGCTCTTGATGAGCTGGGCTATCCTGCCGCGGAGTAGTTCGGACTCTTTTGACGTGTCTGGGAGCCTGGCTGTCGAATGAATGTTCGATTGAAAAAGGCCGCTCTGCGCTTATACTGCTAAGGCGGCGGTATGCTCTTCGGTACGGAGGGATCGTTCAACCTTGTCATTAACTGTTATGACGCCGTGTGGACCGGGCATCTTGAGCTTAAGATAAGCGTAGTGAGGCACCGCGTTGAATCGAGCAAACATGGTTCGTCTGAGCAGTGCGTGATAGCTGCTGTGAAAAGGGACGATGTCAAAGATTAACTCTTCGTTGCAGGAATTATCCGGAGGTCCGAAGACTACTTCCAGAGTGATGGAGCCTGTACAGCGGGCCTCAACACCTGGTATGACACCTTTAAAGGTGGTTTTAGTGGGTTTGATCTTTGAAGGATCGATACCTATCTTGCGCATTGTGTCCTGATAAAGCAGGTTCAGGTTGCTGCCTCCGTCCATAAGGACTCGGGTGAGGTGGAATCCGTCAATTATTGGGTCAAGGACCAGTGCAGCTGAACCGCCCTGATGGATATTGGTTGGACGATCCTGGCGGTCAAAGGTGATCGAGTCAGACAAGCATGGATTGTATTTTGTGGCGACTAGCTCCATTGCATAGACGTCCCTAAGTGTGCGACTCTGCTCCCATTTGGGAATATGGGTGGCGTGTATCATATTCACCGTTCTAATTTGCGGGGGAAACTTCTTTTGCCCTCCTGTGTTTGATGGTCGGGGCTCCTCGTCGTCGTCATCGCTTTGCGACCCCTTTTCCTTGCTTTCGGCACTTGACTTGCCGCCTTGTTTGAAGACCCAGCATTCTCCGTTGGTATGATTGGCCGGTGTTCCTGGGGTGCCGTGAATTTGACATGGACGATCGAGTATGCGGTCTAGACTGGACGGGCCCGGATTGTTTCTTTTAAATGGCTTTTTCCGTTAACCGGACTTGGAGCCACTGAATCCGGCATTGGCATCCGTGTCTTCGGCGTTATCGCCATTATTGCTACGCTTGTGTCTGTTGTGTCGGGGCTTGCCGTTGCTATCTCCGGTGTCTGAAGTGCCAGGATTTCTTGATGTGGAGTTGCTACGAGACAACCAGCTGTCCTCGCCCGCGCAAAAGCGGGTCATGAGTGTCGTAAGGGCTGCCATGGACTTCGGCCTCTCTTGGCTGAGGTGTCGGGCGAGCCACTCATCACAGGTGTTATGCTTAAAGGCCGCTAGGGCTTCGGCATTCGGACAGTCAGCGATTTGGTTATTTTTAGTTAAGAACCAAGTCCAAAATTTCCTGGCTGACTCTCCGGGCTGTTGGGTTATGTGACTTAAATCATCAGCGTCCCGTGGTCGCACATAAGTGCCCTAAAAGTTGTCAAGGAAAGCGTCTTCTAGGTTCTCCCAACTGCCAACGGAGTTTTCCGGCAGACTATTCAGCCAGTGCCGAGCTGGTCCCTTGAGTTTTAGTGGGAGGTACTTGATGGCATGGAGATCATCGCCGCGGGCAATGTGAATGTGGAGAAGGAAATCTTCAATCCATACCGCGGGGTCTGTTGTCCCATCATATGGTTCGATGTTTATGGGTTTAAACCCGTCTGGGAATTCATGCTACATTACTTCGTCAGTGAAGCATAGGGGGTATGCGGTGCCTCTGTGCCGGGCTACATCGCGACGCAGTTCGGATGAATCTGGTCTACTGTATTCGGCACGGACGGATTTGTATTTAGTATATTCGGCGTGGCGGTCATTGTCATGTGTTGGGGCGCGCCCCTCGATCCATAGATTGATCTTGACTGTCCTGCTTTGTTTGCCAATTTGTATCGCAGCTCATGCGTGTAGCCCCGGGCCTTCGTGTTTCTATTTGTTTGGCGACGGGGTGCGGGCTGGTGTTCGGATCGATACGCCGCTTTGTTTCGGCCACAAGGTGGTCGGCCAGCCGCATCTTGTGCTGGTAGTATAGGTTCTAGTGCCTCGTCCTCGAACTGAGGTAACAACTTGCGCCTCAGGTAACTTTTGGTTGGGCGCTTGAGTCCGTATTCCTCGGCCGCCAGGACCTCAGTCCATCTATCAGTGAGAAGATCTTGATCAGCTTGTAGCTGTTGTTGTTTTTTCTTCAGGCTCTTCGCAGTGGCTATAAGCCGGCGCTTGAAGCGCTCCTACTCGACGGGATCCTCAGGCACAGTAAATTCTTCGTCATCGAGGCTCACCTCGTCTTCGGAGAGGGGCATGTAATTGTCATCCTCCGAGTCTTCATTCATTGCTTGTTCATCTAGGCTAGCTTGCCCGTCCTCCCGTCCGGCCTGTTCGAAGCTTGGCTGGGCGGGATTGTTTTCGTCTTCGGCATCATCCGGAATGCTATTGTCTCTTGTGCCGGTATCGTTGTTTCTACTCTAGCGTGGTTTAGAGCGGTGCCGCTGACATCGGCGCTTCGGTTGTTTCTTAGGAGGATTATCCTCCATTGCATCCTTTTGATCCTCGCCATTGTTTTCTTTGGGTGTGTCCACCATATATATGTCATATGATGAGGTGGTTGTCCACCGCCCTGCGGGCGGTGGTTCTTGTTCTTCTCCGGCATCGTCGTCCATACCGTTGATGTCTTCGGAGTCGAAATCAAGCATGTCGGTTAAGTCGTCGATAGTGGCTATTAAGTGGGTGGTGGGTGGGTAACGAATTCCTTCGTCGTCCGCTTCCCAATCAAGCCGGACATAGTTCGGCGAAGAGTCTCCTGACAAGGAGAGAGATTTTAATGAGTTTAGCATGTTGCCCAAGGGCGAGTGCTGAAAGATGTCCGCGGAGCTAAACTCCAAGATTGGTGCCCAGTTAGATCCGATGGGCGCGGATACGCGGGTTCAGAGCCTATGGCCGGAAACGAGTCTGAGGGTCCGATGACACAGACCTCATTGGAAGTGAAATCTATGTTCGGCTCTATCACCGTTGAGTGTGCGGCTTCCGTGGTGGGGCACATCCTCCCGTCCTCGGATGGCATGATTTGCACTGGATCTAAAGCCAGGGCAGCTGCAGGTGCGATCTCCTGAACACCGTCCGATGGCAGATCTAGGTCATGCTCATCGTGGCTGTAGGGTGTACCTGTCATGGGCTCGAATCCGTCAAAGACCAAGTCTCCGCGGATGTCGGCAGTATAGTTCAGGCTTCCAAACCTGACCTGATGGCCAGGGGCGTAGCTAGCGATCTGCTCCAGATGGCCAAGCGAGTTGGCCCGCAGTGTGAAGCCGCCGAATACGAAGATCTGTCCGGGGAGGAAAACCTCACCCTGGACCGTGTCGTTGTAGATGATTGAAGGAGCCATCAATCCTTATGGTGACGACACAGTGGAACTCTCAATGAAAGCACCAATGTCGGTGTCAAAACCGGCGGATCTCGGGTAGGGGGTCCCGAACTGTGCGTCTAACGCTAATGGTACCAGGAGGCGGGGGACACGATGTTTACCCAGGTTCGGGCCCTCTGTATGGAGGTAATACCCTACTTCCTGCTTGATTGATCTTGATGATATGAGTATTACAAGAGTTGATGTACCACGAGATCGTAGAGGCTAAGCCCTAGAAGCTAGCCTATGATTATGATTGTTCTTGTCCTACGGACTAAACGCTCCGGTTTATATTGACACCGGAGGGGGTTAGGGTTACACAGAGTCGGTTATAGAGAAGGGAATCTACATATCCGAATTGCCAAGCTTGCCTTCCATGCAAAGGAGAGTCCCACCCGGACACGGGACAAAGTCTTCAATCTTGTATCTTCATAGTCCAACAGTCCGGCATAAGCATATAGTCCGGCTGTCCGAGGACCCCCTAATCCAGGACTCCCTTAGTGATCAAAGCATATGGTTTTATACAGACTTTTGGAGAAGCCTGTATTTACAAGAAAGTGAGTAGGAGCTCTGTAGCATTTCTAATATTATATGTGGATGACATATTGTTGATTGGAATTGATATAGAATTTCGGGATAGCATAAAAGATACTTGAATAAGAATTTTTCAATGAAAGACCTCGGAGAAGCTACTTATATATTGGGCATCAAGATCTATAGAGATAGATCGAGATGCTTAATTGGACTTCCACAGAGCACATACCTTGATAAAGTTTTGAAGAAGTTCAAAATGGATCAGTCAAAGAAAGGGTTCTTGCCTGTGTTACAAGGTGTGAAATTGAGTTAGACTCAATGCCCGACCACTGCAGAAGATAGATAGAAAACGAAAGTCATTCCCTATGCTTCAGCCATAGGTTCTATCATGTATGCAATGTTGTGTACTAGACCTGACGTGTGCCTTGTTGTAAGTCTAGCAGGGAGGTACCAAAGTAATCCAGGAGTGGATCACTGGACAGCTGTCAAGAACATCCTGAAGTACCTGAAAAGGACGAAGGATATGTTTCTCGTTTATGGAGGTGACAAAGAGGTCGTCGTAAACGGTTACGTTGATGCAAGCTTTGCCACTGATCCGGATGACTCTAAGTCACAAACCGGATACGTACTTTTGTTGAATGGTGGAGCTATCAGTTGGTGCAGTTCCAAGTAGAGCGTCATGGCGGGACCTACGTGTGAAGCGGAGTACATAGCTGCTTCGAAAGAAGCAAATGAAAGAGTCTCGATGAAGGAGTTCATACCCGATCTAGGTGTAATATCTAGTGCATCGGGTCCAATGAAAATCTTTTATGACAACACTGGAGCAATAGCCTTGGTGAAGGAATCCAGGGTTCACAAAAGAACCAAGCACATCAAGAGACACTTCAAATCTATCCGCGATCAAGTCAAGGAGGGAGACATAGAGATTTGCAAAATACATACGGATCTGAATGTTGTAGACCCTAATACGTCTCCAACGTATCTATAATTTTTGATTGCTCGATGCTATATTATCTACTGTTTTAGGAAATATTGGGCTTTATTATCCACTTTTATATTATTTTTGGCACTAACCTATTAACCGGAGGCCCAGCCCAGATTTGTTGTTTTATGCCTATTTCAGTGTTTCGAGGAAAAGGTATATCAGACGGAGTCAAAACGGAATGAAATCAACTGGAGAAGTTATTTTTAGAATGAAACCCACCTGATGGACTTGGACTCCATGTCAGAAGATACAGGAGGTGCTCACCAGGGTGGGGGGCGCGCCCACCCCCCTAGGGCGCGCCCCCCTGCCTCGTGGGGCCCCTGTAGCTCCACCAACGTACTCCCTGCACCCATATATACCCACGTATCCTAAAACTTCCAGAACAGAAGATAGATCGGGAGTTCCGCCGCCGCAAGCCTCTGTAGCCACCAAAAACCTCTCGGGAGCCCGTTCCGGCACCCTGCCGGAGGGGGAACCCATCACCGGTGGCCATCTTCATCATCCCGGCGCTATCCATGACGAGGAGGGAGTAGTTCACCCTCGGGGCTGAGGGTATGTACCAGTAGCTATGTGTTTGATCTCTCTCTCTCTCTCTCGTGTTCTCTCTCGTGTTCCCTCTATGGCACGATCTTGATGTATCCCGAGCTTTGCTATTGTAGTTGGATCTTATGATGTTTCTCCCCCTCTACTCTCTTGTGATGAATTGAGTTTCCCCTTTGAAGTTATCTTATCGGATTGGGTCTTTTATGAGAACACTTGATGTATGTCTTGCCGTGATTATCTGTGGTGACAATGGGATATCATGTGCCACTTGATGTATGTTTTGGTGATCAACTTGCGGGTTCCGTGACATTTGGAACCTATGCATAGGGGTTGGCACACGTTCTTGACTCTCCGATAGAAACTTTGGGCACTCTTTGAAGTACTTTGTGTTGGTTGGATGAATCTGAGATTGTGTGATGCATATCATATAATCATGCCCACGGATACTTGAGGTGACAATGGAGTATCTAGGTGACATTAGGGTTTTGGTTGATTTGTGTCTTAAGGTGTTATTCTAGTACAAACTCTTTTATAGATTGATCCGAAAGAATAACTTTGAGGTGGTTTCGTACCCTACCATAATCTCTACATTTGTTCTCCGCTATTAGTGGCTTTGGAGTGACTCTTTGTTGCATGTTGAGGGCTTGTTATATGATATATCTATGTTATTATTGTTGAGAGAACTTGCACTAGGGAAAGTATGAACCCTAGGCCTTGTTTCCTATCATTGCAATACCGTTTACGCTCACTTTTATCATAAGTTACCTTGCTGTTTTTATTATTTCAGATTACAAATACCTTTATCTACCATCCATATTGCACTTGTATCACCATCTCTTCGCCGAACTAGTGCACCTATACAATTTGCCATTGTATTGGGTGTGTTGGGGACACAAGAGACTCTCTGTTATTTGGTTGCAGGGTTGCTTGAGAGAGACCATCTTCATCCTACGCCTCCTACGGATTGATAAACCTTAGGTCATCCACTTGAGGGAAATTTGCTACTGTCCTACAAACCTGTGCACTTGCAGGCCCAACAACGTCTACAAGAAGAAGGTTGTGTAGTAGATATCAAGCTCTTTTCTGGCGCCGTTGTCGGGGAGGTTAGCGCTTGAAGGTATATCTTTAGATCTTGCAATCGAATCTTTTTGTTTCTTGTTTTATCACTAGTTTAGTTTATAAAAGAAAACTACCAAAAAATGGAATTAAGGATGTCTCATATGCTTCATCTTTTTAATGTCTTTCGTGAAAATGATGGGAAGGAAAATTGTGCTCAAGTACTAGAAGAAGAATTACATAGAATGCTTGGCATAAAATATGTGAATGAGGAGCATGATTGAAATGTTGTTAGTATGAATTCCTTGAATATCCATGATGCTAATGATATGGAAAGCCACAAGCTTGGGGAAGCTATGTTTGATGAAGATGATATTTTTTGTTCCCCAAGCTTTGATGAGCAAATTTACTATGATGAAAGCATGCCTCCTAACTATGATGATTATTGTGATGACACGTATGCTTTAAACAATAATGATAACCATGAACCTTGTCATCTTGATCCTAATTTTAAATCTTATGATAGTTATTTTGTTGAGTTTGCTCCCACTACTATTCACGAGAAGAATTTTGCTTATGAGGAGAGTAGTAAATTTTCTATGCTAGTAGATCATGAAAAGAATGCTTTAGGTGCTGGTTACATTGTTGAATTCATTCATGATGCTACTGAAAATTATTATGAGGGAGCAACATATGCTTGTAGGAATTGCAATAATATCAAGTTTCCTCTCTATGTGCTTCAAGTTTTGAAGCTATGCTTGTTTTACCTTCCTATGCTAGTTGATTATCATTCCCATAAGTTGTTTGCTCACAAAATCGCTATGCATAGGAAGTGGGTCAGACTTAAAAGTGCTAGTCATATGCTTCATGATGCTCTCGTTATGTTTCAATTCTTATCTTTTATGTGAGCATCATTGTCATCATCATGCCTAGCTAGAAAGGCATTAAAGAAAAGCGCTTGTTGGGAGACAACCCAATACTTATCCTTACTATTTTTGTGTGTTCACATGATTATGCTACTGTAGTAATCATGTTTTATAGCTTTTGTTTCAATGAAGTGCCAAGTAAGACCTTTAGGATGGCTTACGGTGATAGTTGTGTTGATCCTGCTGAAAATCAGAAACTTTTGCACCCAGTAAATTAGTTTTGTTAATTCACATAAACATGATTCTCATCTGATTCCTTTTTCTCTGGATTGGTACACGAATTGATTAGGACTTCCTAATTTGGTATTACTTTTGGAGTTCCATAAGTATACGTTTGATACAGATTACTACAGACTGTTCTGTTTTTGACAGATTCTGTTTTCTATGTGTTGTTTGCTTATTTTGATGAATCTATGGCTAGTATTAAGTGGTATGAACCATAGAAAAGTTGTAATATAGTATATATTACACCAATATGAATTTATAATGAGCTCATTACAGTACCTAGGTGGTGGTTTTATTTTCTTATACTAACGGAGCTTACAAGTTTTCTGTTCAGTTTTGTGTTGTGGAGTTTTCAAGTTTTGGGTAAGGATTCGATGGACTATGGAATAAGGAGTGGCAAGAGCCTAAGCTTGGGTATGCCCAAGGCACCCCAAGATAATATTCAAGAATAGCCAAAAGCCTAAGCTTGGGGATGCCCCGGAAGGCATCCCCTCTTTCGTCTTCGTTCATTGGTAACTTTACTTAGAGCTATACTTTTATTCACCACATGATATGTGTTTTGCTTGGAGCATCATTTTATTTTGTTAGTATTAGCTTGATTTTATTTAGAATAATGTTTTGCATCTTTAGTTTCAATAAATAAGTCAAGGATAGCCTTTGCCATGCTTATTTTGCTAGTATACATGTTGCTGTTTGAAAAACAGAAAGTTTACCGCTGTTACAAAAAATTCCCTAGAAAAGTCAGAGAGTGGTATAATGTTGAATCTTTTTGCATATTGAGCTCTGATAAATTTATTACAGTGGGAATTTTAGTTCATAATTTTTGGAGTTAGGGAAGTATGATGAATCTTGCATTCTTTACAGACTGTACTGTTTTGGCAGATTGCTGTTATGTTTGCATTGTTTGCATATGTTTGCTTGATTAATGATTCTATTTGAGGATAGGAGTATTAAATATGCAGAGGCATTGAGTATTCAATGTTGAATAATAATGTTAGTGATTTGTTACAGTAGAAAATGATAAGGTTTTGCATTGGTTTATACTAACCTATCTCACGAGTTCTTGTTGAGTTTGTTGTGAATGAAGCTTTTGATAAAAAGAGAAACCATGATATGAGAGGAATTAAGGAGACACAAAAGCTCAAGCTTGGGGATGCCCAAGGCACCCCAAGATAATATTTCAAGAAGTCTCAAGCATCTAAGCTTGGGGATGCCCCGGTAGGCATCCCACCTTTCTTCTTCAACAACTATCGGTTAGTATCAGTTGAGCCTAAGTTTTTGCTTCTTCACATGAGTTGTGCTATCCTTGCAATGTAGTTTTCTTTAGCTTTGCTTTCTGTTTGAATAAAGTATCAAGATCTGAAATTATTAAATGAGAGAGAGTCTTCGCATAGTTGCATAATTATTTAGCTACTCATTGACCTTCACTTATATCTTTCGGAGTAGTTTGTCATTTGCTCTAGTGCATCACTTATACCTTTTAGAGCATGGTGGTAGTTTTATTTTGAAGAAATGGATGAACTCTCATACTTCACTTAGATTATTTTGAGAGTCGTTAATAGCATGGTAATTTGCTTAATATTAATATACTTGGTATTCAAGTTATGTGAAACTTTCTTATGAGTGTGTTGAATACTAAGAAAAGTTTGATACTTGATAATTGTTTTGAGATATGGAGGTAGTGATATTAAAGTCATGCTAGTTGGGTGATTATGAATTTAAAGAATGCTTGTGTTGAAGTTAGCAAGTCCCATATCATGCACGTATGGTTAAAGTTGTGTAACAAATTTGAAACATGAAGTGTACCTGGCTTGTGCATCCTTATGAGTGGCGGTCGGGGACGAGCGATGGTCTTTTCCTGCCAATCTATCCCCCTAGGAGCATGCGCGTAGTACTTGGTTTTTGACGACTTCTAAATTTTTGCAATAAGTATATGAGTTCTTTTGACTAATGTTGAGTCCATGGATTATACGCACTTTTACCTTTCCGCCATTGCTAGCCTCTTCGGTACTGTGCATTGCCCTTTCTCACCTTGAGAGTTGGTGCAAACTTCGCTGGTGCATCCAAACCCCGTGATACGATACGCTCTATCTGTTGGGGAATGTAGTAATTTCAAAAAAAATCCTACACACACGCAAGATCATGGTGATGGCATAGCAACGAGAGAGAAGAGTATTGTCCATGTACCCTCGTAGACCGTAAGCGGAAGCGTTATGACAACGCGGTTGATGTAGTTGTACGTCTTCACGATCCGACCGATCCAAGTACCGAATGTACGGCACCTCCAAGTTCAGCACATGTTCAGCTCGATGACGATCTCCGGGCTCCGATCCAGCAGAGCGTCGGGGATGAGTTCCGTCAGATGACGGCATGGTGACGATGATGATGTTCTACCGGCGCAGGGCTTCGCCTAAACTCCGCGACGATATGACCGAGGTGGAATATGGTGGAGGGGGGCACCGCACACGGCTAAGGAACGATCCATAGATCAACTTCTGTGTCCTAGGGTGCCCCCCTGCCCCCATATATAAAGGAGCCAAGGGGGAGGGGGGCGGCCGGCCAAGGAGGGCGCGCCAAGGGGGAGTCCTACTCCCACCGGGAGTAGGACTCCCTTCTTTCCTAGTTGGAGTAGGAGAAGGGGGAAGGAGGAGGAAGAGGGGAAGGAAAGGGGGGGCGCCGCCCCCCTCTCCTTGTCCTATTCAGACTAGGGAGGGAGGGGCGCAGCCCACCTCTTGCCTCCTCTCCTCTTCTCCCTTAGGGCCCATGAAGGCCCAATAACCCCCGAGAGGGTTCCGGTAACCCCCCGGTACTCCGGTAAAATGCCGATTTCACCCGGAACACTTCCGATGTCCAAACATAGGCTTCCAATATATCAATCTTTATGTCTCGACCATTTCAAGACTCCTCGTCATGTCCGTGATCACATCCGGGACTCCGAACAAACTTCGGTACATCAAAACTTATAAACTCGTAACAAAACTGTCATCGTAACGTTAAGCGTGCGGACCCTATGGGTTCGAGAACTATGTAGACATGACCTAGAACTATTCTCGGTCAATAACCAATAGCGGGACCTGGATGCCCATATTGGCTCCTACATATTCTACGAAGATCTTTATCGGTCAAACCGCATAACAACATACGTTGTTCCCTTTGTCATCGGTATGCTACTTGCCCGAGATTCGATCGTCGGTATCCAATACCTAGTTCAATCTCGTTACCGGCAAGTCTCTTTACTCGTTACATAATGCATCATTCCGTAACTAACTCATTAGCTACATTGCTTGCAAGGCTTATAGTGATGTGCATTACTGAGAGGGCCCAGAGATACCTCTCCGACAATCGGAGTGACAAAACCTAATCTCGAAATACGCCAACCCAACATGTACCATTGGAGACACCTGTAGTACTCCTTTATAATCACCCAGTTATGTTGTGACGTTTGGTAGCACCCAAAGTGTTCCTCCGGTAAATGGGAGTTGCATAATCTCATAGTTACAGGAACATGTATAAGTCATGAAGAAAGCAATAGCAATATACTAAACGATCAAGTGCTAGGCTAACGGAATGGGTCATGTCAATCACATCATTCTCCTTATGATGTGATCCCATTAATCAAATGACAACACATGCCTATGGTTAGGAAACATAACCATCTTTGATTAATGAGCTAGTCAAGTAGAGGCATACTAGTGACATTATGTTTGTCTATGTATTCACACATGTATCATGTTTCCGGTTAATACAATTCTAGTATGAATAATAAACATTTATCATGATATGAGGAAATAAATAATAACTTTATTATTGCCTCTAGGGCATATTTCCTTCAGTCTCCCACTTGCACTAGAGTCAATAATCTAGATTACACAGTAATGATTCTAACACCCATGGAGTCTTGGTGCTGATCATGTTTTGCTCGTGAGAGAGGCTTAGTCAATGGGTCTGCAATATTCAGATCCGTATGTATCTTGCAAACCTCTATGTCTCCCACTTGGACTTGGTCCCGGATGGAATTGAAGTGTCTCTTGATGTGCTTGGTCCTCTTGTGAAATCTGGATTCCTTTGCCAAGGCAATTGCACCAGTATTATCACAGAAGATCTTCATTGGTCCCGATGCACTAGGTATGACACCTAGATCGGAAATGAACTCCTTCATCCAGACTCCTTCATTTGCTGCTTCCGAAGCAGCTATGTACTCCGTTTCACATGTAGATCCCGCCACGACGCTTTGTTTAGAACTGCACCAACTTACAGCTCCACCGTTTAATAAAAACACGTATCCAGTTTGCGATTTAGAATCGTCTGGATCAGTGTCAAAGCTTGCATCGACGTAACCATTTACGACTAGCTCTTTGTCACCTCCATATACGAGAAACATATCCTTAGTCCTTTTCAGGTATTTCAGGATGTTCTTGACCGCTGTCCAGTGATCCACTCCTGGATTACTTTGGTACCTTCCTGCCAAGCTTATTGCTAAGCACACGTCAGGTCTGGTACACAGCATTGCATACATGATAGAGCCTATGGCTGAAGCATAGGGAACATCTTTCATTTTCTCTCTATCTTCTGTTGTGGTCGGGCATTGAGTCTGACTCAACTTCACACCTTGTAGCACGGGCAAGAACCCTTTCTTTGCCTTATCCATTTTGAACTTTTTCAAAACTTTATCAAGGTATGTGCTTTGTGAAAGTCCAATTAAGCGTCTTGATCTATCTCTGTAAATCTTGATGCCCAATATGTAAGCAGCTTCACCGAGGTCTTTCATTGAAAAACTTTTATTCAAGTATCCCTTTATCCTATCCAGAAATTCTATATCATTTCCAATTAATAATATGTCATCTACATATAATATCAGAAATGCTACAGACCTCCCACTCACTTTCTTGTAAATACAGGCTTCTCCAAAAGTCTGTATAAAACCATATGTTTTGATCACACTATCAAAGCGTTTATTCCAACTCCGAGATGCTTGCACCAGTCCATAGATGGATCGCTGGAGCTTGCATACTTTGTTAGCACCTTTTGGATCAACAAAACCTTCTGGTTGCATCATATACAACTCTTCTTCCAGAAATCCATTCAAGAATGCAGTTTTGACATCCATTTGCCAAATTTCATAATCATAAAATGCGGCAATTGCTAACATAATTCGGACAGACTTAAGCATCGCTACGGGTGAGAAAGTCTCATCGTAGTCAACCCCTTGAACTTGTCGAAAACCTTTTGCAACAAGTCGAGCTTTATAGACAGTTACATTACCATCAGCGTCAGTCTTGTTCTTAAAGATCCATTTATTCTCAATGGCTTGCCGATCATCGGGCAAGTCAACCAAAGTCCATACTTTCTTCTCATACATGGATCCCATCTCAGATTTCATGGCCTCTAGCCATTTTGCGGAATCTGGGCTCATCATCGCTTCCTCATAGTTCGTAGGTTCGTCATGGTCAAGTAACATGACTTCCAGAATAGGATTACCGTACCACTCTGGTGCGGATCTTACTCTGGTAGACCTACGAGGTTCAGTAGAAACTTGATCTGTAGTTTCATGATCAATATCATTAGCTTCCTCACTTATTGGTGTAGTTGTCACAGGAACCGGTTCTTGTGATGAACTACTTTCCAATAAGGGAGCAGGTACAGTTACCTCATCAAGTTCTACTTTCCTCCCACTCACTTCTTTCGAGAGAAACTCCTTCTCTAGAAAGGATCTGATTTTAGCAAAGAAAATCTTGCCCTCAGATCTGTGATAGAAGGTGTACCCAATAGTCTCTTTTGGGTATCCTATGAAGACACATTTCTCCGATTTAGGTTTGAGCTTATCTGGTTGAAGTTTCTTCACATAAGCATCGCAGCCCCAAACTTTAAGAAACGGCAACTTTGGTTTCTTGCCAAACCATAGTTCATAAGGCGTTGTATTAACGGATTTTGATGGTGCCCTATTCAACGTGAATGCGGCCGTCTCTAAAGCATAACCCCAAAATGATGGCGGTAAATCAGTAAGAGACATCATAGATCGCACCATATCTAGTAAAGTACGATTACGATGTTCGGACACACCATTTCGTTGTGGTGTTCCGGGTGGCGTGAGTTGCGAAATTATTCCGCATTGTTTCAAGTGTAGACCAAACTCGTAACTTAAATATTCTCCTCCACGATCAGATCGTAGAAACTTTATTTTTCTTGTTATGATGATTTTCCACTTCACTCTAAAATTCTTTGAACTTTTCAAATGTTTTAGACTTGTGTTTCACTAAGTAGATATACCCATATCTGCTCAAATCATCTGTGAAGGTGAGAAAATAACGATACCCGCCGCGAGCATCAACATTCATTGGACCACAAACATCAGTATGTATGATTTCCAACAAATCAGTTGCTCGCTCCATTGTTCCGGAGAACGGCGTTTTAGTCATCTTGCCCCTGAGGCACGGTTCGCAAGTACCAAGTGATTCCAAAAGCCCATCAGTATGGAGTTTCTTCATGCACTTTATATCGATATGACCTAAACGGCAGTGCCACAAATAAGTTGCACTATCATTATCAACTCTGCATCTTTTGGTATCAACACTATGAATATGTGTATCACTACTATCGAGATTTAATAAAAATAGACCACTCTTCAAGGGTGCATGACCATAAAAGATATTACTCATATAAATAGAACAACCATTATTCTCTGATTTAAATGAATAACCGTCTCGCATCAAACAAGATCCAGATATAATGTTCATGCTCAACGCTGGCACCAAATAACAATTATTTAGGTCTAAAACTAATCCCGATGGTACATGTAGAGGTAGCGTGCCGACCGCGATCACATCGACTTTGGAACCATTTCCCACGCGCATCGCCACCTCGTCCTTAGCCAATCTTTGCTTAATCCGTAGTCTCTGTTTCGAGTTGCAAATATTAGCAACAGAACCAGTATCAAATACCCAGGTACTACTGCGAGCATTAGTAAGGTACACATCATTAACATGTATATCACATATACCTTTGTTCACTTTGCCATCCTTCTTATCCGCCAAATACTTGGGGCAGTTCCGCTTCCAGTGTCCAGTCTGCTTGCAGTAGAAGCACTCAGTCTCAGGCTTAGGTCCAGAGTTGGGTTTCTTCTCTTGAGCAGCAACTTGTTTGCTGTTCTTCTTGAAGTTCCCCTTCTTCTTCCCTTTGCCCTTTTTCTTGAAACTGGTGGTCTTGTTAACCATCAACACTTGATGCTCCTTCTTGATTTCTACCTCCGCGGCTTTCAGCATTGTGAAGAGCTCGGGAATAGTTTTGTCCATCCCTTGCATATTATAGTTCATAACGAAGCTCTTGTAGCTTGGTGGCAGTGATTGAAGAATTCTGTCAATGACACTATCATCAGGAAGATTAACTCCCAGTTGAATCAAGTGATTATTACACCCAGACATTTTGAGTATGTGTTCACTGACAGAACTATTCTCCTCCATCTTGCAGCTGTAGAACTTATTGGAGACTTCATATCTCTCAATCCGGGCATTTGCTTGAAATATTAACTCCAACTCCTGGAACATCTCATATGCTCCATGACGTTGAAAACATCGTTGAAGACCCGGTTCTAAGCCGTTAAAGCATGGCACACTGAACTATTGAGTAGTCATCATCTTTGCTCTGCCAGACGTTCTTAGCATCGTCAGTTGCATCAGCAGCAGGCCTGGCACCCAGCGGTGCTTCCAGGACGTAATTCTTCTGTGTAGCAATGAGGATAATCCTCAGGTTACGGACCCAGTCCGTGTAATTGCTACCATCATCTTTCAACTTTGCTTTCTCAAGGAACGCATTAAAATTCAACGGAACAACAGCATGAGCCATATATCTACAACAAACATAGACAAGCAAAATACTATCAGGTACTAAGTTCATGATAAATTTAAGTTCAATTAATCATATTACTTAAGCACTCCCACTTAGACAGACATCTCTCTAGTCATCTAAGTGATTACATGATCCAAATTAACTAAACCATGTCCGATCATCACGTGAGATGGAGTAGTTTCAATGGTGAACATCACTATGTTGATCATATCTACTATATGATTCACGTTCGACCTTTCGGTCTCCGTGTTCCGAGGCCATATCTGTATATGCTAGGCTCGTCAAGTTTAACCTGAGTACTCCACGTGTGCAACTGTTTTGCACCCGTTGTATTTGAACGTAGAGCCTATCACACCCGATCATCACGTGGTGTCTCAGCACGAAGAACTTTCGCAACGGTGCATACTCAGGGAGAACACTTCTTGATAATTTAGTGAGAGATCATCTTAAAATGCTACCGTCAATCAAAGCAAGATAAGATGCATAAAGGATAAACATCACATGCAATCAATATAAGTGATATGATATGGCCATCATCATCTTGTGCTTGTGATCTCCATCTTCGAAGCACCATCGTGATCACCATCGTCACCGGCGCGACACCTTGATCTCCATCTTAGCATCGTTGTCGTTACGCCATCTATTGCTTCTACGACTATCGCTACCGCTTAGTGATAAAGTAAAGCAATTACAGGGCGTTTGCATTTCATACAATAAAGCGACAACCATATGGCTCCTGCCAGTTGCCGATAACTTCGGTTACAAAACATGATCATCTCATACAATAAAATATAGCATCACGTCTTGACCATAGACGTCCTCTACTTTGTTGTTGCAAATTTTACGTGGCTACTACGGGCTTAGCAAGAACCGTTCTTACCTACACATTAATACCACAATGATAGTTCGTCAAGTTAGTGCTGTTTTAACCTTCGCAAGGACCGGGCGTAGCCACACTCGGTTCAACTAAAGTTGGAGAAACAGACACCCGCTAGTCACCTATGTGCAAAGCACGGCGGTAAAACCAGTCTCGCATAAGCGTACGCGTAATGTCGGTCCGGGCCGCTTCATCCAACAATACCGCTGAACCAAAGTATGACATGCTGGTAAGCAGTATGACTTGTATCGCCCACAACTCACTTGTGTTCTACTCGTGCATATGACATCTACGCATAAAACCTGGCTCTGATACCACTGTTGGGGAACGTAGTAATTTCAAAAAATTTCCTACGCACACGCAAGATCATGGTGATGGCATAGCAATGAGAGAGAAGAGTATTGTCCATGTACCCTCGTAGACCATAAGCGGAAGCCTTATGACAACGCGGTTGATGTAGTCGTACGTCTTCACGATCCGACCGATCCAAGTACCCAATGTACGGTACCTCCGAGTTCAGCACACGTTCAGCTCGATGACGATCTCCGGCTTCGATCCAGCAAAGCGTCGGGGATGAGTTCCATCAGCACGACGGCATGGTGATGATGATAATGTTCTACCGGCGCAGGGCTTCTCCTAAACTCCGCGATGATATGACCGAGGTGGAATATGGTGGAGGGGGGCACCGCACACGGCTAAGGAACGATCCGTAGATCAACTTCTGTGTCCTAGGGTGCCCCCCTGCCCCCGTATATAAAGGAGCCAAGGGGGAGGGGTGGCCGGCCAAGGAGGTCGCACCAAGGGGGAGTCCTACTCCCACCGGGAGTAGGACTCCCTTCTTTCCTAGTTGGAGTAGGAGAAGGGGGAAGGAGGAGGAAGATGGGAAGGAAAGGGGGGGCGCCGCCCCCCTCTCCTTGTCCTATTCGGACTAGAGAGGGGAGGGGGCGCAGCCCACCTCTTGCCTCCTCTCCTCTTCTCCCTTAGGGCCCATGAAGGCCCAATAACCCCCGGGAGGGTTCCGGTAACCCCCCGGTACTCTGGTAAAATGCCGATTTCACCCGGAACACTTCCGATGTCCAAACATAGGCTTTCAATATATCAATCTTTATGTCTCGACCATTTCGAGACTCCTCGTCATGTCTATGATCACATCCGGGACTCCAAACAAACTTTGGTACATCAAAACTTATAAACTCATAATAAAATTGTCATCGCAACGTTAAGCGTGCGGACCCTACGGGTTCGAGAACTATGTAGACATGACCTAGAACTATTCTCGGTCAATAACCAATAGCGGGACCTGGATGCCCATATTGGCTCCTACATATTCTACGAAGATCTTTATCGGTCAAACCGCATAACAACATACGTTGTTCCCTTTGTCATCGGTATGTTACTTGCCTGAGATTCGATCGTCAGTATCCAATACCTAGTTCAATCTCGTTACCGGCAAGTCTCTTTACTCGTTACGTAATGCATCATTCCGTAACTAACTCATTAGCTACATTGCTTGCAAGGCTTATAGTGATGTGCATTACCGAGAGGGCCCAGAGATACCTCTCCGACAATCGGAGTGACAAAACCTAATCTCGAAATACGCCAACCCAACATGTACCATTGGAGACACCTGTAGTACTCCTTTATAATCACCCAGTTATGTTGTGACGTTTGGTAGAACCCAAAGTGTTCCTCCGGTAAATGGGAGTTGCATAATCTCATAGTTACAGGAACATGTATAAGTCATGAAGAAAGCAATAGCAATATACTAAACGACCAAGTGCTAGGCTAACGGAATGGGTCATGTCAATCACATCATTCTCCTAATGATGTGATCCCATTAATCAAATGACAACACATGCCTATGGTTAGGAAACATAACCATCTTTGATTAATGAGCTAGTCAAGTAGAGGCATACTAGTGACGTTATGTTTGTCTATGTATTCACACATGTATCATGTTTCCGGTTAATACAATTCTAGCATGAATAATAAACATTTATCATGATATGAGGAAATAAATAATAACTTTATTATTGCCTCTAGGGCATATTTCCTTCACTATCACACATAAACCTCCTTATATCTTCCTCAAAACAGCCACCATACCTACCTATCATGGCATTTCCATAGACATTCCGAGATATATTGCCATGCAACTTCCATCATCATATTCATGACATACATTACTTTTGTCATATTGCAATTGCATGATCATGTAGTTGACATCGTATTTGTGGCAAAGCCACCATGCATTATTTTTCATACATGTCACTCTTGATTCATTGCACCATCCCGGTACACCGCCGGAGGCATTCATATAGAGTCATATCTTGTTCTAAGTTTCGAGTTGTAATCCTTATGTTGTAATCAATAGAAGTGTGATGATCATCATTATTAGAGCATTGCCCAAATAGAAAAAAATAGAATAAAGGCCGAAAAAAGGGCAATGCTACTATCTCTTTTTCCACACTTGTGCTTCAAAGTAGCACCTTGTTCTTCATGTAGTGAGTCTCATATATTGTGCTTCAAAGTAGCACCTTGTTCTTCATGTAGTGAGTCTCATAAGTTGTCTTTTTATACTAGTGGGAATTTTTCATTATAGAACTTGGCTTGTATATTCCTACAATGGGCTTCCTCAAATGCCCTAGGTCTTCATGAGCAAGCGAGTTGGATGCACACCCACTAGTTTTCTTTTGTTGAGCATACATAGCTCTAGTGCATCAGTTGCATGGCAATCCCTACTCCTCATGTTGACATCAATTTATGGGCATCTCCATAGCCCGTTGATTATCCTCGTCAATGTGAGACTTTCTCCTTTTTTGTCTTCTCCACACAATCCTCATCATCATATTCTATTCCACCCATAGTGATATATCCATGGCTCACGCTCATGTATTGTGTGAAGGTTGAAAAAGTTTGAGATTATTTAAGTATGAAACAATTGTTTGGCTTGTCATCGGGGGTATAGAAGTTGGGAACATCTTTCTGTGACGAAAATGAAGCATAGCCTAACTATATGATTTTGTAGGGATGAACTTTCTTTTGCCATGCTATTTTGAGAAGACATGATTACTTTGATTAGTATGCTTGAAGTATTATTATTTTTATGTCAATATGAACTTTTGTCTTGAATCTTTCGGATCTGAATATTCATATCACAAGTAAGAAGAATTACATTGAAATTATGCCAACTAGCATTCCACATCAAAAATTATCTTTTTTATCATTTACCTACTCGAGGACGAGTAGGAATTAAGCTTGGGGATGCTTGATACGTCTCCAACATATCTATAATTTTTGATTGCTCCATGCTATATTATCTACTGTTTTAGGCAATATTGGGCTTTATTATCCACTTTTGTATTATTTTTGGGACTAACCTATTAACCGGAGGCCCAGCCCAGATTTGTTGTTTTATGCCTATTTCAGTGTTTCGGGGAAAAGGAATATCAGACGGGGTTAAAACGGAACGAAATCAACTGGAGAAGTTATTTTTGGAAGGAAACCCACCTGATGGACTTGGACTCCATGTCAGAAGATATGGGAGGTGCTCACGAGGGTGGAGGCGCGCCCACCCCCCTAGGGCGCGCCCCCCTGCCTCGTGGGGCCCCCGTAGCTCCACCGACGTACTCCCTGCACCCATATATACCCACGTATCCTAAAACTTCCAGAACAGAAGATAGATCGGGAGTTCTGCCGCCGCAAGCCTCTGTAGCCACCAAAAACCTCTCAGGAGCCCGTTCCGACGCCCTGCCGGAGGGGGAACCCATCACCGGTGGCCATCTTCATCATCCCGGCGCTATCCATGACGAGGAGGGAGTAGTTCACCCTCGGGGCTGAGGGTATGTACCAGTAGCTATGTGTTTGATCTCTCTCTCTCATGTTCTCTCTCGTGTTCCTTCTATGGCACGATCTTGATGTATCCCGAGCTTTGCTATTGTAGTTGGATCTTATGATGTTTCTCCCCCTCTACTCTCTTGTGATGAATTGAGTTTCCCCTTTGAAGTTATCTTATCAGATTGAGTCTTTTTATGAGAACAGTTGATGTATGTCTTGTCGTGATTATCTGTGGTAACAATGGGATATCATGTGCCACTTGATGTATGTTTTGGTGATCAACTTGCGGGTTTCGTGACATTGGTAACCTATGCATAGGGGTTGGCACACGTTCTTGACTCTCCGATAGAAACTTTGGGGCACTCTTTGAAGTACTTTGTGTTGGTTGGATGAATCTGAGATTGTGTGATGCATATCGTATAATCATGCCCACGGATACTTGAGGTGACAATGGAGTATCTAGGTGACATTAGGGTTTTGGTTGATTTGTGTCTTAAGGTGTTATTCTAGTACGAACTCTTTTATAGATTGATCCGAAAGAATAACTTTGAGGTGGTTTCATACCCTACCATAATCTCTATGTTTGTTCTCCGCTATTAGTGGCTTCGGAGTGACTCTTTGTTGCATGTTGAGGGCTTGTTATATGATCTATCTATGTTATTATTGTTGAGAGAACTTGCACTAGTGAAAGTATGAACCCTAGGCCTTGTTTCCTATCATTGCAATACCGTTTACGCTCACTTTTATCATTAATTACCTTGCTGTTTTTATTATTTCAGATTACAAATACCTTTATCTACCATCCATATTGCACTTGTATCACCATCTCTTCGCCGAACTAGTGCACCTATACAATTTGCCATTGTATTGGGTGTGTTGGGGACACAAGAGACTCTCTGTTATTTGGTTGCAGGGTTTCTTGAGAGAGACCATCTTCATCCTACGCCTCCTACGGATTGATAAACCTTAGGTCATCCACTTGAGGGAAATTTGCTACTGTCCTACAAACCTGTGCACTTGCAGGCCCAACAACGTCTACAAGAAGAAGGTTGTGTAGTAGACATCAGACCCATTGACTAAGCCTCTGCTTCCACGAGCAAAACATGATCAGCACCAAGACTCCATGGGTGTTAGAATCATCACTACGTAATCTAGATTATTGACTGTAGTGCAAGTGGGAGACTGAAGGAAATATGCACTAGAGGCAATAATAAAGTTGTTATTTATATTTCCTTGTATATCATAATAAATGTTTTTTATTCATGCTAGAATTGTATTAACCAGAAACTTGATACATGTGTGAATACATAGACGAAATAGAGTGTCCCTATTATGCCTCTACTAGACTAGCTCGTTAATCAAAGTTGGTTAAGTTTCGGAATCATGGACAAGTGTTGTCAGTTGATGAACGGGATCACATCATTAGAAGAATGATGTGATGGACAAGACCCATCCGTTAGCTTAGCATTATGATTGTTTAGTTTTATTGCTATTGCTTTCTTCATGACTTATACTTGTTCCTCTGACTATGAGATTATGCAAGTCCTTAATACCGGAGGAACACCTTGTGTGCTATCAAATGTCACAACGTAACTGGGTGACTCTAAAGATGCTCTACAGGTGTCTCCAAAGGTGTTTGTGGTGTTGGCATAGATCAAGATTAGGATTTGTCACTCCGAGTGTCGGAGAGGGATCTCTGGGACCTCTCGGTAATGCGCATCACTATAAGCCTTGCAAGCAATGTGACTAATGAGTTAGTTGCAGGATGATGCATTACGGAACGAGTAAAGAGACTTGCCGGTAACGAGATTGAACTAGGTATGATGATACCGACGATCGAATCTCGGGCAAGTAACATACCGATGACAAAGGGAACAACGTATGTGTAACGCCCCGAGACCGATGTGCCAGGTGTCGTTCAGTTATTCGTTGTTGTTGTCTTGTCATTGGCTTGCGTGTTGCATTTCATCATGTCATCATGTGCATTGCATCATCATGTTTTCAAAACTTGCATCCGTCCCGGTCTCCTCGTTCCGTCCGTTGTCCGTTCTAAGCCCAGACACACTTGCACGCGCCCGCGGCATGTCCGAAATATTATTTTATAAGTGGCTGGAAAATGTTCTCGGATTGGGTTGAAATTTGGTGTGTGGTCTTATTATAGTGTAGACAGACCGCCTGCCAAGTTTCATCGCAATCGGAGTTCGTTTGACGCCCCAACGGATAAATATAGCGGCAGTATAGCCGGTCTAACGTCGGACGTTTTCGGTCTCCGGAAACAGTTGCCGGGCTGCACTCCTCTCCCCTCATCTCAGCCCAACCTCTTTTCGCAACCCACTTGCAGCCCACCAAACCCCCCCCCCCTCCGTTCTGGTCC
>NC_041381.1:511050281-511052868 GCF_002162155.2 Triticum dicoccoides | reverse complement strand
AGACGCTCCAAAACCCCTCCTAACCCTTCAAACCCTAGCCCCTACCTATAAAAGGAAGCCTCCCTTCCATTTTTTTTGGCAGCAGCCAAACCCCACTCCTCGAAGTCCGCGCGCCGCCAGCCTCCTCCCACCTTGAGGGCCGCACCGCCGCCTCCCACCTCCTCTCCTCAATTTCCGGCGCCAGCCACCACCATCTCGCCACTTGGCGTGCCCTGTGTGGCCAGCCGCCGCTCCAGCAGCGCCCGCAGCCAACGGGAAGCTGCCACGTCGCCTCCCCGCGCCCACATCACCCCGCGCCGCCAGGCCCGCTCCAGGCCCGCCCGGGCCCCGATCTGGGCTTTGAGGCCCGCGCCGCGTCGCCCCTGCTCCCCGAGCTCCAGACCAGGAGAGGGAGACCCCGATCCAAGCTCCTCCGCCGCTCTGCACTCGTCGGTCGCCGGAGCCTCGCCGCCGGCAAGCCCTTCGACAGCAGGCCAGTGCCGCCCTCGCCTCCCTCTCTCTCCCTTTTCCGTTCTCCTTCCTCTCCTCACCAGCTCTCTCCCTCCCTCTGTTGCCACAGGAAACGCCGCCACCATGGACGAGCTCCACTTTGCCGTTTTCCGCGTCCCCGAGTGCCGCCGGCCACCTCCGTCACCGGATCTGGGATCCCCTTCGCCGGATCCATCCATTCCTGACCTCACTGGAGCCCCTCTCCTCCGTCCCCGCCACCAAGTTCGCCAGCCGCCGCCATTGCCATGGCTCTGCTTCGATCCAGAAGGAGCCCGCTCGCTCGCGTTGACTCCCGCGTGGGTCGGATTCCTCTCCGCCGGCCCAGCCGCTCCCCTGTGCCGCGCAAGGCCCAGCGCCGCTCGCCTCCCCTCCGAACGGCCCGCGAGGCCCAGCTGAGCACCCTCTGCCGGCCTCCCTTCTACCACCGAACCGGGCCGAGCCCATGGTGAGCTGCCTCCTAGCGCCTACCACTGTTGGGCTTGTCCCAGATTCAGCCCGTCATGTGTTTTTTTTCAGCGCCTGATTTTTTCCTATTATTCCTGAGACTGCCAGTTTTACAGTTTAGTCCCCCTAGTTCATGCATTTAATAACTCATGAACCGTGCATCGGATTTAAATGTTTTATATATGAAACTTGCTCAAAATTTTGTGTAGTTTAATAATACCCAACTTTCATCTATGTTTGAGATGATAAAAATGCTGTTTGCATTAATTTGCTCCTATGCCATGCTAAAATGCTTTATTTCATAACTAAATAACCGTAACTCCAATTTTAATAAACTTTATATGTAAATGGGGTAGAATTTTGCCTAGTTTAACATGGTGGCCTTACTTTGCATGTTTAACAACCCTAAAATTGTGTTTAGGGCAGAACGGTACCAAATCTAAAATATGCATATGGGGAGTTTCCGGAATTGTTGTTCGTTGCTTCCGGCCTCACTTAAACTTGACTAGATAGGTAGTTTTACTTTGCTTCACCCTCTTGCCATATTAACCAACATTTAATATTGTTGAGTACATAACCGAGAGAGAACTAAATAATTGTCGTGGTGTTTCGTCAATATGCAACTCGTTGCATATTGATCTCCACTTAATTTGTAGAACTGCTTGTGCACTTTGCCATGCCATGCTTCATTAAACCGGACATGCATCATACTTGATTGCGCATCATGCCATGTTTATGTGATGTTTGTTTACTATGTTGTGTGCTTCTTTTCCGGTGTTTGCTTCTTCGGGTTGGTTCCGATACGTCGAAGTTGTGAGGATCCATTCGTCTACGTCCGATTGTCTTCTTCATGGACTCGTTCTTCTTCCTTGCGGGATTTCAGGCAAGATGATCATACCCTCGAAATCACTACTATCTTTGCTATGCTAGTTTGCTCGCTCTTTTGCTATGCCAATGCTACGATGCCTACCACTTGCTTGTCAGCCACCCAAATTGCCATGTTCAACCTCTAACCCACCATGTCCTAGCAAACCGTTGATTGGCTATGTTACCGCTTTGCTCAGCCCCTCTTATAGCGTTGTTAGTTGCAGGTGAAGATCGAAGTTTGTTCCTTGTTGGAACATGGAGATGTTGTTCCTTGTTGGAACATGATTACTTGTTGGGATATCACAATATATCTTACATAATTAATGCATCTATATACTTGGTAAAGGGTGGAAGGCTCGGCCTTATGCCTGGTGTTTTGTTCCACTCTTGCCGCCCTAGTTTCCGTCAAATCGGTGTTATGTTCCCGGATTTTGCATCCCTTACGCGGTTGGGCTATAATGGGAACCCCTTGACAGTTCGCCTTAAGTAAAGCTTCTCCAGCAATGCCCAACATTGGTTTTACCATTTGCCACCTAGCCTTTTCTTTTCCCTTGGGAGTCGCGCTCCTGAGGGTCATCATTATTTTACCCCCCCCCCCCCGGGCCAGTGCTCCTCTGAGTGTTGGTCCGAACTGGGCAGCCTGAGGGGCCACCTCGGGGAAACTTGAGGGTTGGTTTTACTCGTAGCTTGACCTATCTGAGTGTGCCCTGAGAAAGAGATATGTGCAGCTCCTATCGGGATTTGTCGGCACATTCGGGCGGTGTTGCTGGTTTAGTTTTACCCTGTC
>NC_041381.1:511026012-511050271 GCF_002162155.2 Triticum dicoccoides | reverse complement strand
GTCTCGGGTGGAGGTCTATTCCTTCGTTGACCGTGAGAGCTTGTGATGGGCTAAGTTGGGACACCCCTGCAGGGATTTGAACTTTCGAAAGCCGTGCCCGCGGTTATGGGCAGATGGGAATTTGTTAACGTCCGGTTGTAGAAAACCCGAAGTTGACCTTAATTAAAATACATCAACCGCGTGTGTAACCGTGATGGTCTCTTTCCGGCGGAGTCCGGGAAGTGAACACGGTGTTGGAGTTATGCTTGACGTAGGTAGTCCAGGATCACTTCTTGATCATACCTGTATCGACCGTGCTTTGCCTTCTCTTCTCGCTCTCATTTGCGTATGTTAGCCACCATATATGCTAGTCGCTTGCTGCAGCTCCACCTCATACCTTTACCTTACCCATAAGCTTAAATAGTCTTGATCTCGCGGGTGCGAGATTGCTGAGTCCCCGTGGCTCACAGATACTTCCAAAACCAGTTTGCAGGTGCCTATGTTACCATGCAGATGACGCAACCAAGCTCAAGGAGGAGCTCGATGAAGATCTTGCCCTTTGTGTTGTTTCGTTCTAGTTGATCAGTAGTGGAGCCCAGTTGGGGTCGATCGGGGACCTTTGTCGCATTTGGGGTTTTTCTTTTATTTTGGTTCCGTAGTCGGGCCCTGATTGTATTTGGTTGATGTAATGCTTTATTCATGTAATTGTGTGAAGTGGCGATTGTAAGCCAACTATGTATCCTTTTCCTTATTGTATTACATGGGTTGTGTGAAGATTACCTCACTTGCGACATATGCCTTCAATGCGATTATGCCTCTAAGTCGTGCCTCGACACGTGGGAGATATAGTCGCATCGAGGGTGTTACAAGTTGGTATCAGAGCCTTCCCCGACCTTAGGAGCCCCCACTGCTTGATCGTTTTTAGCGGCCGAGTTGTGTCTAGAAAAAATGTTTTGAGTCATTTAGGATTATATATATCGGAGAGTTAGGAATTCTTTTTACTCCCCAGTCTCTTCATCGCTCTGGTAAGGCATCCTGACGTAGAGTTTTGACTCTTCTCTTCTCAAATTTCACTAAAAAAAATTTAGGATCACGCGGGTATCTTGGAATCGTTCCGATGGTTTTATGATGAGAACATTGTCTTGGTGCCTCCTGTCAGGGGTTTAGTGGAAGTGTCCCGGGGAGTTGAGCTCTGAGGTGTTGTCATCATAATTTTATCGTTGCAATTCTGGAATACCTGAGTTTAGTACGCCGACATCGAAAATCTCTTTTATGCAGTTCGTTGGTGAGATAACCCCGATAACCCAGTACTGAGGTGAGTACGGGAGTATCGCCATAACTTGTATAACGGATGCTTTTCGAAGGTTGAGGTAGACGATTTCTGAAGGTTTCTTGGTTATGTGTTGAAGGATGGATACAGCTGGATGTAGGATTTGTTAGTTTTGGGTGAGATATTATGCTTCCCCTGTATCCCCAACACCTGATTGCATAACCGGAAAATTTCGGGAGTTTCATAGGTGGGAATTCAAGTAGCTCTTAGGATATCTTTCCGACAGATGTATGATATGAAATTGGGGTTCGACGTCTAGTGGTCCGCCTATTCACGGTCGTTTTTACAGTGGTCTCGTTGTGTCTTAAAGAACCCTTGGCTATGCTGGTTCGGGGACACTTCGTATGTCTTGTGCACTGCCTTGTACATGATGGTGCTGTACACTCGAGCCTGTGTGGGCCCCACCACGAAAACTTCGGACGGAATCTCTATCATATGTTTGTTCCGGCTTATTCTGCTAGCCAGTCCTTTGTTTTTGTTTTGAGTTGTGGTATTCGAGTTGCTTCAATGTCAAGTGTTGATTCCATACCTTTCCGAAATGGTGTTCTCATACTCCGATGTGAATACCAATCCTTCTCGACAATCGAGATTGTCATGTCAATCCTTTTCAACCAGCGTCTTTCTCTTCAAGTGGATCCGATCATTTCAACATTCGCAAGATCACCTCTCAGTTCTCTCAATGGTGTTTGTTTCATCCGTCCCAAGTTGTTTTTGTTTTTCCCGCCCTCCCACCCTTTTTTTTCTTCAAGGACTCAGATTTCTTAATCGAGTATCCATTTTATTGATGGGAAGTTTCTCCATTCTTTTTTCCGTCAATGTTCTTACCCGGTGGTTCTCAAGAAGATGTTCTACTAGTTCGTCATTCCTCATTCCTTTCTCTTCTCCGGTGGATTCAAGTCAAGATTTGTCGATTATATCCCTTTTTTTTCTCGTCTCAAATACCTTCTCTTGACGGTGCTCCTCATATTTATTCATTTCTCGCTATTCTATTGTTCCGGAGTGCTCAAGATATCTCGAAGATTCGTGTTTCCACTCTGCATTCGTTCAAGCTCTTTCGAGATTGGCATCTCATTCAAGTCATTTAATTCAACCGGTGCAACATCTCTTTTAAATCTTTTCAACGGTGTTCTTTTGAGTGGGCCCTAACCCACAGGTTTTTTTCCCAGGATCTTACCTGACTCTTCTAATTCTCCCGGTGATGTCCTTAAAATTCTTTTCGAAGTTTGACGTAAGAATGAGTTATCATCAGTCAAATGCCATCTCCTAGATCTTTCACAATTATTTTCATCGTTGGCTCAACCTCTTCGTTCTGATTCTTTCGGAGTGTCTAAATAATTCTTGGTGGTGTTTCTCGTTGTCATTCTCATCATTTGAAGACCGAAGAAGAGTTTCTCTTTAATCTCGCTCCATTCTCTTCAAGATTCATGGTGCTAACTTGTTGCCATCCTCTCATAATTGTTTTCGATGCTGAGAATCTTTTTCACCCATCAGGAGATATTCAAGAGTCTTCTCAATTTGTCATCCGGAGTCCATCAATTCAGGTTTATTCATTCTCAGCTGTCAGTTATCATTCTCCTATCTTGCCGGTGCATCAATCGAATATCCTCTAATCAGTTCTTGATCTCTTTGTTCTCATGTATCTAGTTTGTCTCAAGCACCTTCGTTCATTTGCTAATTTTTACCGGTGATGCATCCCTACTTCGATCATTTTCAATTCTTACGGTGGTTCTTTCAAGATCTCTCTTCCTTGTTCATCATATCAATTCATTTGTTGTTCCAATCCTACCGGTGGTTCGTTGAAGACCTTCTCAAGTTTACGCCATATCTCTCTTAATCCTTGATACGAGAATGAGTAGTGTGCCAAATCCATTTTTTGTCATCAATTTAGTTGGTGAAGGATAAGCATAACATAATTCTTATTCTTGTTCATCCAAGTGATTAATTCTTTATTCCGGAGGCCCTTAAAATTCTTGATTTCTTTTGTTCATCTTTCTTTTCCCGGAGTTCCAAGTTCTCTCAATTATTTCACCATGGAGATTCATCTAAATCATTACAAGGTTTTACCTTGTGTTCTCAACTTCTCTTTCTTTTCGTTACCTTTTCTTTACCGGAGTTCTCATGAAGGTTCTACATGAGGGTTCATCAAGGATTTATATTCCTTCTTGAAGTGTTCATCAAGATTCTTTTCCGAGGAGCTCAAGTTTTCTTCATCTTGCTATCCAGAGTGCAATTCTTTCGACCTTATCTTTTGAGATGGTGTTATATCATTCTTGACAATTTCCATTCATGTTTCATGATTCACATGTTGTCAAAAATGAGGTAGTTTAAATCCATTAATCTCGTCATTGGAGTTATCTTGGATTATATTTCACCTTAAGCCTTCCCTAAGGATGGTTGTTATTATGGTGCTTATAAATGATCCAAGTTTCTTCATTTATCCTCCCGGTGAAATAAGTTTCTCGTCTTCTTGTTCATATCAATCCAATCTTGTTTTTCGTAAGTGGCAGGTTGTCACCTCATTATTTGAGATGTACTCCACAAGACCATAGCAAGCTTATCTTTCCGTTGTTGGTTTTCCAACAACTCCGTTCTAGCATTTGTTGTTATCGTGCTCTCTCAAGATCTTGTTTCACTTCGTTCATTCCATTCCACTCTTTCTTATATTCCGGGGGCATTGTGATGCTCCTCTCTGCAACCCATCTTCTTGTTTTGTCAGGATCATGTTCTTTTCTTGACTTATCCATTTAACCGGAGTGTTGTGTCCCTTTTGCTCAAGTTCTCTCATCTTATCAAGTCTTGCATCTCTTTCCAACCGGAGTGCTGTCCGATTTTGATCTTCCTTGTTCCTTGTTTATCTCGTTTCAACCAGAGTGATTTCAATTCCTTCTTGTCCATTGTACTCGTCATTCATAGCTTCGCAACCTTCAAGTCCTCGTAATGTTCCTTGTTCCTCTTTTCTAACGGATTGTTTGCAATCTCGTTCGTCTCTGCTGTACTCTTTCTTTTAAATTGCTCAACCTCTCAAGGTTCATGGTTTCACTCATTGGTCAAAGAAGCAACTTAGTTTTACCGCTTCTCTTTCCCTTTCGTTTTCCCTCCGGTGCCATTCTAGATCTCGGGACGAGATCCTCTCGTAGTGGTGGAGTGTTGTAACGCCCCGAGACCGATGTGCCAGGTGTCGTTCAGTTATTCGTTGTTGTTGTCTTGTCATTGGCTTGCGTGTTGCATTTCATCATGTCATCATGTGCATTGCATCATCATGTTTTCAAAACTTGCATCCGTCCCGGTCTCCTCGTTCCGTCCGTTGTCCGTTCTAAGCCCAGACACACTTGCACGCGCCCGCGGCATGTCCGAAATATTATTTTATAAGTGGCTGGAAAATGTTCTCGGATTGGGTTGAAATTTGGTGTGTGGTCTTATTATAGTGTAGACAGACCGCCTGCCAAGTTTCATCGCAATCGGAGTTCGTTTGACGCCCCAACGGATAAATATAGCGGCAGTATAGCCGGTCTAACGTCGGACGTTTTCGGTCTGCGAAAACAGTTGCCGGGCTGCACTCCTCTCCCCTCATCTCAGCCCAACCTCTTTTCGCAACCCACTTGCAGCCCACCAAACCCCCCCCCCTCCGTTCTGGTCCTTCAGATCGCGATCGGAGGCTCCGAGACGCTCCAAAACCCCTCCTAACCCTTCAAACCCTAGCCCCTACCTATAAAAGGAAGCCTCCCTTCCATTTTTTTTGGCAGCAGCCAAACCCCCCTCCTCGAAATCCGCGCGCCGCCAGCCTCCTCCCACCTTGAGGGCCGCGCCGCCGCCTCCCACCTCCTCTCCTCAATTTCCGGCGCCAGCCACCACCATCTCGCCACTTGGCGTGCCCTGTGTGGCCAGCCGCCGCTCCAGCAGCGCCCGCAGCCAACGGGAAGCTGCCACGTCGCCTCCCCGCGCCCACATCACCCCGCGCCGCCAGGCCCGCTCCAGGCCCGCCCGGGCCCCGATCTGGGCTTTGAGGCCCGCGCCGCGTCGCCCCTGCTCCCCGAGCTCCAGACCAGGAGAGGGAGACCCCGATCCAAGCTCCTCCGCCACTCTGCACTCGTCGGTCGCCGGAGCCTCGCCGCCGGCAAGCCCTTCGACAGCAGGCCAGTGCCGCCCTCGCCTCCCTCTCTCTCCCTTTTCCGTTCTCCTTCCTCTCCTCACCAGCTCTCTCCCTCCCTCTGTTGCCACAGGAAACGCCGCCACCATGGACGAGCTCCACTTTGCCGTTTTCCGCATCCCCGAGTGCCGCCGGCCACCTCCGTCACCGGATCTGGGATCCCCTTCGCCGGATCCATCCATTCCTGACCTCACTGGAGCCCCTCTCCTCCGTCCCCGCCACCAAGTTCGCCAGCCGCCGCCATTGCCATGGCTCTGCTTCGATCCAGAAGGAGCCCGCTCGCTCGCGTTGACTCCCGCGTGGGTCGGATTCCTCTCCGCCGGCCCAGCCGCTCCCCTGTGCCGCGCAAGGCCCAGCGCCGCTCGCCTCCCCTCCGAACGGCCCGCGAGGCCCAGCTGAGCACCCTCTGCCGGCCTCCCTTCTACCACCGAACCGGGCCGAGCCCATGGTGAGCTGCCTCCCAGCGCCTACCACTGTTGGGCTTGTCCCAGATTCAGCCCGTCATGTGTTTTTTTTCAGCGCCTGATTTTTTCCTATTATTCCTGAGACTGCCAGTTTTACAGTTTAGTCCCCCTAGTTCATGCATTTAATAACTCATGAACCGTGCATCGGATTTAAATGTTTTATATATGAAACTTGCTCAAAATTTTGTGTAGTTTAATAATACCCAACTTTCATCTATGTTTGAGATGATAAAAATGCTGTTTGCATTAATTTGCTCCTATGCCATGCTAAAATGCTTTATTTCATAACTAAATAACCGTAACTCCAATTTTAATAAACTTTATATGTAAATGGGGTAGAATTTTGCCTAGTTTAACATGGTGGCCTTACTTTGCATGTTTAACAACCCTAAAATTGTGTTTAGGGCAGAACGGTACCAAATCTAAAATATGCATATGGGGAGTTTCCGGAATTGTTGTTCGTTGCTTCCGGCCTCACTTAAACTTGACTAGATAGGTAGTTTTACTTTGCTTCACCCTCTTGCCATATTAACCAACATTTAATATTGTTGAGTACATAACCGAGAGAGAACTAAATAATTGTCGTGGTGTTTCGTCAATATGCAACTCGTTGCATATTGATCTCCACTTAATTTGTAGAACTGCTTGTGCACTTTGCCATGCCATGCTTCATTAAACCGGACATGCATCATACTTGATTGCGCATCATGCCATGTTTATGTGATGTTTGTTTACTATGTTGTGTGCTTCTTTTCCGGTGTTTGCTTCTTCGGGTTGGTTCCGATACGTCGAAGTTGTGAGGATCCATTCGTCTACGTCCGATTGTCTTCTTCATGGACTCGTTCTTCTTCCTTGCGGGATTTCAGGCAAGATGATCATACCCTCGAAATCACTACTATCTTTGCTATGCTAGTTTGCTCGCTCTTTTGCTATGCCAATGCTACGATGCCTACCACTTGCTTGTCAGCCACCCAAATTGCCATGTTCAACCTCTAACCCACCATGTCCTAGCAAACCGTTGATTGGCTATGTTACCGCTTTGCTCAGCCCCTCTTATAGCGTTGTTAGTTGCAGGTGAAGATCGAAGTTTGTTCCTTGTTGGAACATGGAGATGTTGTTCCTTGTTGGAACATGATTACTTGTTGGGATATCACAATATATCTTACATAATTAATGCATCTATATACTTGGTAAAGGGTGGAAGGCTCGGCCTTATGCCTGGTGTTTTGTTCCACTCTTGCCGCCCTAGTTTCCGTCATATCGGTGTTATGTTCCCGGATTTTGCGTCCCTTACGCGGTTGGGCTATAATGGGAACCCCTTGACAGTTCGCCTTAAGTAAAGCTTCTCCAGCAATGCCCAACATTGGTTTTACCATTTGCCACCTAGCCTTTTCTTTTCCCTTGGGAGTCGCGCTCCTGAGGGTCATCATTATTTTACCCCCCCCCCGGGCCAGTGCTCCTCTGAGTGTTGGTCCGAACTGGGCAGCCTGCGGGGCCACCTCGGGGAAACTTGAGGGTTGGTTTTACTCGTAGCTTGACCTATCTGAGTGTGCCCTGAGAAAGAGATATGTGCAGCTCCTATCGGGATTTGTCGGCACATTCGGGCGGTGTTGCTGGTTTAGTTTTACCCTGTCGAAATGTCTTGTTGTACCGGGATACCGAGTCTGATCGGAACGTCTCGGGTGGAGGTCTATTCCTTCGTTGACCGTGAGAGCTTGTGATGGGCTAAGTTGGGACACCCCTGCAGGGATTTGAACTTTCGAAAGCCGTGCCCGCGGTTATGGGCAGATGGGAATTTGTTAACGTCCGGTTGTAGAAAACCCGAAGTTGACCTTAATTAAAATACATCAACCGCGTGTGTAACCGTGATGGTCTCTTTCCGGCGGAGTCCGGGAAGTGAACACGGTGTTGGAGTTATGCTTGACGTAGGTAGTCCAGGATCACTTCTTGATCATACCTGTATCGACCGTGCTTTGCCTTCTCTTCTCGCTCTCATTTGCGTATGTTAGCCACCATATATGCTAGTCGCTTGCTGCAGCTCCACCTCATACCTTTACCTTACCCATAAGCTTAAATAGTCTTGATCTCGCGGGTGCGAGATTGCTGAGTCCCCGTGGCTCACAGATACTTCCAAAACCAGTTTGCAGGTGCCTATGTTACCATGCAGATGACGCAACCAAGCTCAAGGAGGAGCTCGATGAAGATCTTGCCCTTTGTGTTGTTTCTTTCTAGTTGATCAGTAGTGGAGCCCAGTTGGGGTCGATCGGGGACCTTTGTCGCATTTGGGGTTTTTCTTTTATTTTGGTTTCGTAGTCGGGCCCTGATTGTATTTGGTTGATGTAATGCTTTATTCATGTAATTGTGTGAAGTGGCGATTGTAAGCCAACTATGTATCCTTTTCCTTATTGTATTACATGGGTTGTGTGAAGATTACCTCACTTGCGACATATGCCTTCAATGCGATTATGCCTCTAAGTCGTGCCTCGACACGTGGGAGATATAGTCGCATCGAGGGTGTTACAGTATGTTGTTATGCGGTTTGACCGATAAAGATCTTCGTAGAATATGTAGGAGCCAATATGAGCATCCAGGTTCCGCTATTGGTTATTGACCGGAGATGTGTCTCGGTCATGTCTACATAGTTCTCGAACCCGTAGGGTCCGCACGCTTTAACATTCGATGATGATTTGTATTATGAGTTATATGATTTGATGTACCGAAGTTTGTTCGGAGTCCCGGATGAGATCATGGACATGACGAGGAGTCTCGAAATGGTCGAGACATAAAGATTGATATATTGAAAGGTTGTGTTTGGACACCGGAATGGTTTCAGATAGGTTCGTACATTTTCCGGAGTACCAGGGGTTACCAGACCCCCCCCCGGGGGGGGGGAGTTAATGGGCCTTCATGGTCCCTAGTGGAGAGAGGCAGACAGGTGGAGGCACCCCCCCAAGCCCAAACCGAATTGGACTAGGTTTGGGGGGCCGCCCCCCTTTCCCTCTCTCCTCCTCCTCCCCTCCTTCTCCTAGTGGGAATAGGAAATGGGGGGATCCTACTTGGACCGGGAGTCCAAGTAGTACTCCCCCCCATGGCATGCCCCCTCTCTAGTCGGCCACCTCTCCTCCCCCTCCCCCCTTTATATACTTGGGAGGGGGACACACCAAGCCTTCTCTTAGCCGTGTGCAGTGCCCCCCTCCACAGTTTCACACCTCAGTCGTATCGTCGCAGTGCTTAGGCGAAGCCCTGCGCCGGTAACTTCATCATCACCGTCACTATGCCGTCGTGCTGACGGAACTCTCCCTCGGCCTCAACTGGATCAAGAGCTCGAGGGACGTCATCAAGCTGAACGTGCGCTGAACACGGAGGTGCCGTATGTTCGGTGCTTGGATCGGTTGGATTGCGAAGACGTTCGACTACATCAACCGCGTTACTAAACGCTTCCGCTTTCGGTCTACGAGGGTACGTGGAGACACTCTCCCCGCTCATTGCTATGCTTCTCCTAGATAGATCTTGCATGATCGTAGGAATTTTCTTGAAATACTACGTTCCCCAACATCAAATACTTAAGTATGGCGTAACTCTTATACAATCGTCTATCTATAGTGTATAAGATATTATTGACTATTTATAAACATTAGAAAGTTGATATCATGTACCACATACGAACAAACCAATTAGATCGACAGTGACATGTTTAATTTGACTGCTAGATTCCATATGGATACCTTACACATATTATATTTTAAAATTACTAAATATATTTCCAATATTTAATTCAAGCGCAACTTTCTATTTGAGATACTAACAGAAGAAACTCTTTTACACCATGTGGTATAGAGCACGTTGTGCATATGATAACTGAATTTTGTGTGTGCAAAAGTAGTAGAACCTATACTATTTTATGTTTGTCGATGATTACAATGAGCAATAATAATTTATTAAAAATATAGATCATCAACATATTATAACCTTATTACTAAATCCATTGTAAATTGTAAGACACATTTGACCATGAAAAAATGATTAAGCCGATTTGTCAATTTATACCCTAGAAGTTTCTATATATTTGTTTACATAACCATACACTACACACCTATATTAAGATATTTGTTAGGATGTATGCTTCGTAATGTCTACCAACTTATATATTTAATAATATTAAAGAAAAGAAGGACATTCACAAAATAATATACATATATGTTATATAATTCATCAATTGTAAAAAATTAATGTGTCGTGCGTATTTCTTTCTTTTTCACATTTAAACTCGTCTTTTTATCCTGTTAAGGACAATATCTCACGAAGAAATAAGTGCGCAACTCAGATATATTTTCAATGATATACATTACAATTATATAACAGAAAAAAATTAAACAGATTATTATATGTTTAACAATACAAAGTAAGTAGTATACAACATATATTTTTTCACCATAATACGATAAGAAAAATTAATAAAGTATAAAAGTTAAGTATAATTATATTAACTTTAACTCGCCCCGGTCCAAATTTTAGGTGGAACGGACCCAGGTCTTAGGTAATAAGTGCACAAAGTCGCAGACGAGTCAAAACTAAGGAATCATTGTCAACTTTATCATTTTCTTTTAGTACAAAACTAAGGGACGGCGCAGGGTCCAAATTCTAAGAGCGAGTTAGAAGGAAGATCAATGATCCAGCACGCATTGGACCAATTAGTGATCCACCAGCAATCGGACCAATGACAGATATTGCATCGATTGGACCTGCGCGACCCATCGGAGCATATGCGGGGCTTGGACTTGAATTCAGTCCTGCCAGGACTACAAACGGAGGAGAAGGGAGAAGACTCAACCAGAGGACGATCAACAAGAGGGGGGCAATTGTTGAGTCATGGAAGGTGGATAATTATAATGATGAGCCAACTTTTCATTGCAAGGAAATTGATGGGGAGTGGGAAGGTCAGAAGATACAAATCTGTTATATGATTGTGCCTAATATAGTGGAAGCAAGAATAATGGTGAAGCTACTGCTTACATGAGGAAACCGCTATCATGTGACAGGTTTCATAAAGACATGGGATGACAACATGGGACACAACTTTGTAAGGCTCTTGTCAGACTCAGACCAAATAGTGGAGGTGACCTCTGACCTATGGACTCCACTTCCTCTGATGATTTCTCTGTTGTGTTTGAGCAATGCTGAGGACGTTCAATTGAAAGTTGCTGCATATCTAACTCTCCATTCATGCTCGAACAGTGAGGAGCAAGCACTAAATGTGTCTGCTGATGAATGCTTCAAGCTCAACCAAAGAGCTGCCAGACAAGATCGTGAGGTCATGGGCAACAAAATTTATGTGGTTGTGAAATTCAGTACTTGAATTCCAACTAGAAACACAACTTTTGTCTATGATGAGAACTTGATAGTCATGTCAATTCGTGTCAGACTTCCGCGCGTCTTATGATGTTTAAAAGGCACCCGCACCTTATCAATTTTACAAGCAGTCAACTGTGAACTGTAATCTGGTGTTAGCATTCATATTGTGCATTGTTATTAAAGTCTTTGCTTCTTGGTTATATCCTTCTTTTTATGGTTATGATGTATGTGTGTGCTTGTTTTTTCAGACTTCCTGTTGCAGAATTGCAGGGCCTTCAAACTTTTCATGGAGTTGAACTTCTGGAGATGCAAAGATCCTTGTTTATGTTTTTCCAGGCTTTGCTAAGGAACTTTGACTTAAGGCTGGGAACAGACTTTGTTCTCTTCCAGAGCAAGTTTCGGGATGTGTTTCAGACAATTGCTGTCCAGCTACATGAAGTTCATGATTCTTATCTTCTGCTTGCTTCTCTACAGCCATTGTACCTCTTCATGGTTGTCCCTTGTTGTTCTCTATTTCTTTGGCAGCACATTTTCAGATCGTGTCCCCTCTAGCTGCCTTCACTTGTTGGTCATGGTGTTCATCAGTAGGGGTTATTGCTCCCTTGCTACTTTCTAGGACATCTATTCAACTCTACATTTATAGATTCTGCTGTTTCTTTTCTTCCTATTTTCTGGCAGATGTTGTAACCCTTGTTGTACTATGTCTATGAGCTTAATAAATTGGCACCTGTTGGAAGCCTATGGGAGATTTCCTTAGCCAAGTACCCGGCCTCCCGGAGCTTCGTAATGTCCTTCTCCTTGACGGAGGAGGCCATCCACTTGCCCTGCGCTCCGGATTCGGACATGGCTGGAGTGCTTTCTGGGGGCGGAGAGGATGAGAACTTGCGCGCTGGAGCTCGAGAATGGGATGGGCAGAGAGAGAGAGAGAAGGCGTGGGTGAAAAGGGTGAATCCTTATCCCTTTATAAAGGCAGTGAATATCATGCGCCTCCCCACTCGCCTTAAAACTCGCCTATTCCCCAAGGGCCGTGCAAATGGCACGGTTGGGTTACCCATGCCCGTATTGATGAGAATCCCGCAATAAGGGGACACGATCTCTGCTTTGACACGACGTGCCAATGAAACCGCACCTCAAAATATGGAGCGGCAGGCTAAAATACGGTTCGAATAATGGCTGGGCGGTGATGTGATATCATGCTATGAAAAGTTGTCAGCGGATTGGACTCGTGAAATATTATACTCTCTGCGGTTGTGTGTGGTATTTGTTTTGAAGAGCCGGACACGTTTTCCGTGTTCGAAGACTATTATGGAGTATTCGGAGAAGGAACCCGCCTTGCAATGTCGAAGACAATCTGTGCGCCGGACTCATCATCATTGAAGCCTTGTTCAGGGGCTACTGAGGGAGTCCTGGATTAAGGGGTCCTCGGACGGCCGTACTATTGACATGAGCCGGACTGTTGGGCTATGGAGATATAAGACAAAAGATTTCTTCCCGTGTCCGGATGGGACTCTCCTTTGCGTGGATGGTAAGCTTGGCGATTCGGATGTGTAGATTCCTTTCTCTGTAATCGACTTTGTACAACCCTAGTCCCCTCTGGTGTCTATATAAACCGGAGGGTTTAGTCCATAGGGCATAATCTAATCATATAGGGTAGACTTCTAGGGTTTTAGCCATTACGATCTCGTGGTAGATCAACTCTTGTAATACTCATATTCATCAAGATCAATCAAGCAGGAAGTAGGGTATTACCTCCATAGAGAGGGCCCGAACCTGGGTAAACATCGTGTCCCCCGCCTCCGGTTACCATCAGCCTCAGACGCACAGTTCAGGACCCCTTACCCGAAATCCGCCGGTTTTGACACCGACAGAGGGTAACGGTTCTGTGGTCTGAGAGGCGGCGGCAGCTGCTCCAGTCGCTGGATTCGATAGAGGAGAGGAAGTGAGCATCTTTGAGGGTTCGGGGGATCTTATACTCGGAGAGGTTCAAACCCAGCATGATCGGCAATCCCCACGTCCTGAGTTGACCGGCTGTTGCACACGCACGGAGCTCTATGCACTACGCAGCAGTTGCCACGGGAGATTGGATCGGCGGCGCAGCAGTTGCCACGGGAGATTAGATCGGTGGCGCAGTAGGAGCCAGGAGAGGGAGGCGGTAGCGTAGAAAAGGGGATCGTAGTCTGACAGCTGCGACTGTAGCAGAAGAATCTGTATATCATTCTGGTTTTTCGAAGTCTTCGGTCTGTACTAGGATTTGAGTACTAGTAATAAACTAAAACTGATCTTACTGTTTCAATTGGCTGGAAATACCAAGTTTGATTTCTATCAGGAGCATTTATTTGTTTTCTATGACATGACGATGAAGCAAAAGTAGTTGTTGCTCCTGGTGCATTTCTAGGTACTCATTGATCACACAAGCTTGGTCTTTCTTGTCCTCTTGAAACAAAAGTCACTAAGTAGATTCAACCAATGTTTCGGTGACAATTCTTTCAATGATTCAATGTTGCTAGATCAATAGCTCTCTTAGCGTTTCTTCCTTATCAGTTCATGTTGCAATTGTTTCATCATTTTATATATGCTTTCAATGAATAACTCAACACGGAAGGGAGTATCTGTTATTCTTGTGGAGTTTCTTTTTCATATTCACCGTTGGGAGTTGACTATGTTGTGATGTTGGAATAAAACACTAGTAGAAAACAGGGTTTTGGTTCAGGCGTGGCCAACCCATTAGTCCCGGTTCAGTCATGAACCGGGACCCGTGGGGGCATAGGTCCCGGTTCGTGAGCCCAAGGGGCCGGCAAGCCTCGTGGGGCATTGGTCCCGGTTCATCTGTCCCCTTTGGTCCCGGTTCCAGACAAGAACCGGGACCTATAGGCCTCGCTCCTGGCTCATAACCATTGGTCCCGGTTTGTGGCTGGAACCGGGACCAAAGGGGGGCTTTTTTTCCCGGTTTCAGCCACGAACCGGGACCAATGAGGTGCCTATATATACCCCCTCGCCTATGACGTGCCTAGAACTTGCGGCACACACTGAAGTGGTGTAAAAACTTGGCTTGAACCTGTAAATACGATGCTAATCGCGTTTGTATACACCGATGATGCTGACGGGGCATGACAACATATGATGTCAGTGACTGCATGGTGAAGATGGGCCTGTGGTGTTTTTTCTTTCAAGAAACGTCTGTATTTTTTTCTTTTTTTTCAAGAAACAACTGTATTTTTATTTTATTTTGTTTTTTCTCATAAAAGGCCCCTGTCAGGTATAGACCTCGGTCAACCACGCACGCATGGCTAGCACCCAGCCCAGAGTTGAGTTAGATTACACACAAGCATATGTGAGGTTTATATCTTCACACTAAATAACATAAATTAAGAATTTCAATCCAGTTACGGGTTTCTAACCAGTGACCGTGTAAAAGAAGGAAGGCGTGCTACTCCAAGTTATGAAATCTCATGCCTATGTAGAATTGTTGTAGTTTTTTTTTGTCTATAGCAAAACCTGCCCGTGGGCTACAATTTCTGTTAGTTTCTTTCATTTTTTATTTTCTTAAATATAAATTACAATATAAATAATATACAATAAAATATACTAAAATTGTTCACGTATTAAATTAGAAAATCCATCAAATTAAATTATGAATTATTTGTATAATTTTAATAAGTGTGTGCATTTAAATTAATTTTAGAAGATATATTTAGAAAAATTGATCATATAAGTTCAAAAATAAAAAGGTTTTAATAAATATTAATTTTTTATATAAAAGTGTTCATGCTTTAACTTTTTATGGTGTTTTAAAACTGTTCATGCATTTTAATAAAGTTTATGTGTTTTATAAAAAATGTACTTAAAATAAATATAACTATACGTTGGAAAAAATATGAGCCTAGTGTGCCAGCAGACTATGGATTCTCAAATAAATACATATTTACAACTATAATTGTAATTATAATTTACATATTCTTTACAATTTGGAAAAATGAAAAGGAAAATAATACGTTTAAAATCCGCCGCTCGAACTGTAGTCTGGTTTTGTCCAGCGGGCGATCTGTCGTAGACATAGATGCTAAAAATCCATTCTAACTAAGCCGACCCAGTGGTTGTATTGGTAGTTCTTCCTGCTGGTATGGTATGCACCAGGTCGCTGGGTTGAAACCCCTCTGCCCTGTCTTTTTTTCGAATAAAATTCTGGAGTTCATATCATTTAGCTAAAAGATATAAATGGTCACTATCCTAATAGGACATGAATTGTTATGTGGGTTTGTTGGCTAGCTACGCACGTGGATTATCCCGATGTCTCCAGTTAGAATACTGGGCGACCTATTTTAAAAATTCTGATTAATTTTGTGATGTTGGCTTACAGATGAAACCCACCCGATGCCACACATACAATTAGTTTACACCTACATGGGCCTTTCCGTAAAAAATGAAAAATAAAAATCAAAGAATTTTTTCGCAAAAAGAGCATGCCACACGCCACAACTCCACCATGGGTCACTGACAATGAGCCTGATGCCGTGCTGGCAAGACCCGTCAGCATCACCGGCGTATAGAAACACGATTAGCACCATATTTGCACGTCCGAGCCAAATTTTTGCACCAGTTCAATGTATGCCGCAAGTTCTACACTAAAGTGACCGTTTACGCCAACTTCTAGCACCACCCGTGTAAGGCCAACTCCACCGCGCGACCCCGTCCTGTTCGGGCCCGTCCGTTTGGGTAAAACGGACAAACAGGGCGGCCCAGCGCGCGGGAGCAAACGGACTTTGTCGGTTTTGTGTCCACTTTTGACCCATCCGCGGCCAAGTTTGCGCCGCTTTTGGGGTGAAACGGACACCACACGGACGCGTCGGCCGTCTGCGTGTGTCCTCCCTTGGCCCGCCCATCGGTGGCATAGGACGGGCCTTTGTCTATCCGCCCCCCTCCCTCCCTCCGGCCGCACCCCACTCCACTCTTTCCCACTCTTCCCCTTGCCGCCGCCGTTGCCATTGCAGCCGTGGAACTCGGACTTGCGCTCGCCCAGCCCCTTCCCCTTGTCGCCGCCGAGCTACCGAACCATGGCCACCTGGTTTGCGCACCCGCCGGCCGGATTTGGGGCGGATTAGACTAGTTGTGCTAACTTTAATTTTTTATTGTGTAGAATGGATGTAAGTTTTGATATTGGAAAGAAGAGTACATCGATATGTTGATAGAGCGAAATTTAGTACATGTTCGTGCACTTTTAGCTAGCCTAGAGGCTGTAGATGAGACAAGTGTACTTATTGCTAGATTAGAGGCTAGGCACGATACTACGTGTGAGGAAGCAACATCGATTTCTGGCTTGAAGAAGAAAGGAGGGTGCAACTTCGAGCCTCATCCACGTATCAACAATGAGTGCATCGAGAAGGCCCTAACCCAACTCAAGAGAGCAGTTATGAAAGTTGGGTATCTTCTCAAATGTATTCTTGTGGTTCTTGTTTTTTTGCCTTGCTTTACTAGTCAAAATGTGATATGTATTATCATGTACCAAAAATGAATGATGAAAAAAAGTTTAAGGACTTGCAAAGAAATGTGCACACGGACAAGATGCGGCCGGGATGCGCCCGCGCGTTGGACGCACGGCCACCGTATCTCGGAAACTGTCCGGATACGATCCCATTATCCTATCCAAACGAAAAAAATCCGGACAAAACGGACGTCGGTTTGAGTGGCGCGGTGGAGTTGGCCTAACTGACTAAAAAAACGCAGGCACACCGAGTCGGGTCGCGCTCGCGCCATTCGGCAGCCAGTTCCGTCCGTCCGTGCAACCCCATCGTCGCGTGCTCCTTCCTCCCCTGGTCTGGTCCGCCGTTCGCCGTCGCCCCTTCTCTTCTCGCTCGCCGGTCCGCCGCCCCCCCCGCGACCGCGAGATCTCGCCGCCCGGCGGAGCCCTACCCCCGCGCGCCCGACGATGTCGCACGCACAGCCCCAGGGCGACACCATCCCGCTCCACCCGTCGTCGGCGCAGTCCGACATGGACGAGATCGAGAGCCTCATCCACGCCGCCCCCACCGCCGCCGCTGTCCTCCCCGCGCGGCCGCCCTCCCCTCCGCGCGCGTCCATCCCCGTCGCCAACATCCCTCCCGTGCCCCCTCCGGCCAGCTTCCGGCCCCAGCCGCCCCCCACCTTCTCCCCCGCGCCGCTCCCCTCCGCCTCCGTCGCCATCCCCATCGGCGCGGACGGGTTCGGGAGCCCCGCCAACACGCTCACGGAGCCCGTCTGGGACACCGTCAAGCGCGACCTCACCCGCATCGTCAGCAACCTCAAGCTCGTCGTTTTCCCCAACCCCTACCGCGAGGACCCAGGCAAGGCGCTCCGGGACTGGGATCTCTGGGGCCCCTTCTTCTTCATCGTCTTCCTCGGCCTCACCCTCTCATGGTCGGCCTCAGTCAGGAAGGTAGCTACTGCATTTTTTCGATCATTTGAAATCCAAGTCCATCAATATTCAATTAGCTCGGTGCAACTCCTGCATTTGAAATACTCCTACTTTAGTTAGGATGAACTAGTGCAAACCTTTAAGTACTTAATTCATGAGGCCCCACATTGATCAGGTGAAAATATTGTTAGTACTTGTCAATTGCATGGGTGATGGTTAACAACGTTAATAATAGTTATACCAGTTCATCCGGTACTATTTATCTGAAATGCAAAAGCGTTGCAGACACTGTAGATGACCTGATAACTGCTGCTGTATGTATTGTAGATTCAGCAGGGGATGGAGATCCTTGGTTACAAACCAAACAGTGTTAAGGCCGGATGATTAGACATCTCCAGCACATTCTTATTTGTTGCATGTGTTTTGCGAACTTGCTTTACAAACTAGGATTAGAAGTCCACTTTTGTAAAGAATAAAAGAGCATAAAGAGCGAAAATGCCAAACGGAGACCGAGCTCCATGGAGGCCTTTATTTGAAAAACTTCAAAATTTAAACTTTTCAGTTTCAAAATAATCTGAAAATAAATACACATAGACCTAGATACATAATGTACATGTGTGCAAAATTTCAGGTTGAAATACATTAAAATGTGAGCTACACAAAAAAGACAACTCTGAGGCTTTTGAGCACATGTACTGTTCATCCTTAAAGTCGATGAATTTTTTTTTGTGCAGCTCTCAATTCAAGGTATTTCATCCTGAAAATTTTCACACATACACTTTACATCCTTGCATACATGTGTATTTTTTTCAGAATTTCTTGAAATTGAAATTTTTGAATTTTGAATTTTTCAGCATAAAGGGCTCCATGGAGCTCGGTCTCCAAAATGCCCTACTCCATAAAGAGCATAGAGAGATTTCTCCATTGCCATGCTATTTGTACCTGGCATGCTCTTGTATAATTTGAAGGGGAGCCTTGGCGCAGTGGTAAAGCTGCTGCCTTGTGACCATGAGGTCATGGGTTCAAGTCCTGGAAACAGCCTCTTACAGAAATGTAGGGAAAGGCTGCGTACTATAGACCCAAAGTGGTCGGACCCTTCCCTGGACCCTGCGCAAGCGGGAGCTACATGCACCAGGTTGCCCTTTTATGCTCTTGTATAATTTCTACTACCCTACTGGAGTCGGACTTGCAATACCGTCAGCCTCTCGATCTTCTTAGGGAGCTCGAGCATTCTCAAGATGCTAAACAGTCATTCCATGTCATATGCAATACATTATTCAGGAGTAAAGTGAAATTCGGGGGAGAGTGCTGTTAAATCTGGAAGGTAGTGTATTCTTAGAAGGGGGGCTATGCTTTTCCTAGTGAAAAAGGGTACTAGAGACATGCCTATAAATATTTTAGTTTGCCTGCCGAACCTTCTAGGTGGCCTTGGCCATTCCACTAATTTATCTATGGCATCTCCAATTCAGTAGCATACTTTTGCTTTTATAATGCTTCAAGAGGTCCAGTAAAAATCTAGTGTTTGATGAAAATTATTCCAAGGAGGGAGAGCTGTCATGAAAATAAAAAGTGCTGCAGCAGTGCAGCATGAACCATTTTTCAGTAACTTGGGCATTTGATGTTCTTCTATAGTTCTCATCGGCAGCAAACAGAATTCACACCTTGAACGAATTAATTTCATTTTGATAGAAAATTTATATGCTCATTAATCTATACGCCAGTATACTTGGAGATCCACTAATCTGTATGAACACTTCATGTTATGATTACAGTTCACTTTTTTATTCTCATTTGATGACTTGGATGACACGCCTTTTGCGTTTGCAGTCCGAAGTATTTGCTGTCGCGTTTGCCGTACTGGCTGCCGGTGCTATAATCCTCACGCTGAATGTGCTGCTTCTGGTACTTAAACTCTTTCCTCTCTCGCACACACGTGCTTGCACATGTATACACACCTGGTGTTCTGGTGGCACTGACCACATTGTTTCATTTGCAGGGCGGCCAAATCATCTTCTTCCAAAGCCTGAGTCTTCTTGGATACTGCTTGTTCCCCATGGACGTGGGAGCTCTGATTTGCCTGCTGAAGGACAACGACATGCTAAAAATCATTGTAGTGGCAGTAACATTGGCATGGAGCTCCTGGGCCGCGTATCCATTCATGAGCACCGCCGTGAACCCAAGGAGGAAGGCCCTGGCGCTTTACCCCGTCTTCCTCATGTATGTCTCCATTAGCTTCCTCATAATCGCGATAAACTGAGGGTGGAACGGTTTGCCGCCGCGGACCGTCAGAAGCCCGGAGATTTTCCCGTCCAACCGGCCGAGTGCATACAGGTTTTGTCTGACCGGTTTGTTTTGTAAATAATAAAATTTTGCTGACTACTTTGAGATTTTCTTGTTCTTCTTTAGATAATTAAAAAGGGCGTATAGTAGGGGTATAGAAAATCCAGCAGGGAATTATACGTTTTGTAAAGGTACCTCTTTGTTTTGCACCTGGCTAGAATAGTTTGTATGCTGCTGCCTGCTGGAGGGGTTTGCTAGAATAACTTGTAGCCTGCTCTTGTGGTTTGGCTCGCCATGGCGTTAATTAGCATGTTCCATTTATCTGCGTGCCGGTTTCTAATAGCTTGCCTGGTTATTATTGCCTGACCAGACCAGGAGTGCTTCTTGGAAGTTCTCATTGATGTTAACTACAGTACGTATGCTGGGATAGAAAATGGTGAAACAGATTCACCACAGCTAAAGTGCAGCCGGAGATTGACTGCTTGGTCACATGAGTTTCTCCATTTGCTGTATTTCTAGCCTCGTCGTGTGTACTCTGCAACATGACCAGACCAATATTGACTCGCAAGTCGTCACTGAATTCTGACTGACCACATAAATGGTTTCAAAACCCGTTGTCCTCCGGTCCTAACCTAAAATCGTTCCTGTTCTCCTTCACATCCTCAAAGTATACAAACATCCATTTCAAGCGGAAATTTCCAAAAAAAGAAGAGCGTTTCAAGTGGAAGATCAGTGCACACCACACATGGTCATCGTCAGAGCAATGGAAAGTAGTAGTAGCAGATATATAGGTTGTTGCATTTGACGCGGCCCCTAATTAAGATCTGTGGTTTTCTGTTAGCTTTTCCGGTACGCCGACCCGTCAACATCGGTGCATGCGTAGTACATGCCAGGAACAAGTAACCGGACGGGGTCAAGTTTCAAAGCCGTTTTGCATTGCATCTAAACTTGGCCAAAACAAATAACAAGAGTACAAGCAAAGGCAAAACCGAAAACCAAACCAAAGCGGGCACGAGTCTCCTTCCTTCCTGCCTGCCACCTTCCGGGTCATTCCCTGGCGCCCCCTCCTCCGCGCGTCCCCGATCCCACGCGGTCCGGTCACCGGTCGTCGCTCCCCTATACTTGGGCATATATATTTATCCGCGCGCGCCATTCGCGGCCGCCCCGGCGATCTGCGACCGCTCGTGCCCTGTATTTCTTCGGGCCGGAGGAGGGCTGCCATGGGCGAGGCGGTGGAGGCGCCGGCCGCGTCATCGACCACGGTGGAGATGGAGGCCGCGGAGCAGCTCATCCAGCTCAGCGGCGGCGGCTGCGACGACGGCGACAGCGGCGGTGGTGGCGGTGGCGAGTCGGAGAGCAAGAGCGCGGACAGCGTCAGGGCCGGCGAGAAGGTGCTGGCCGTGGAGAGAAAGAGCGTCAAGGCAGCTGGCGAAAAGGTGCCGGCCGTGGCAAGCAAGAGCGCGGGCAGCGTCAAGGCAGCTGGCGAGAAGGCGCGGGCCGCGGAGAGCAAGAGCGCGGACAGCGTCAAGGCCGGCGAGAAGCGGGGAGATGGTAAAGAGGGGGTGCCCGCCGTGGAGAGCAGCACCGGGAAGAGACGCGAGAAACTCGGTGGGCACAAGGGTGGCGGGCAAGACGAGGAGGCCGTCATCGGCGGGGTCGCCAGGAGGAGGCCGAGGTTCCGGTCGCTGGCGGCGATATACAGGAACACGAGGAGGATGGACGACCACGGGCACCGCCGCGAGGAGGCGGAAGAGGACGAGAGGAGTGATGAGGGGAAGGGGAACAAGAACAACAAGAGGAAGAGGGCCACGGATGGAGCGGCCGATGGCGAGCTGATCCCCGCGGCGGCGCCGTGCAAGGCCAAGAGAGGGGTACGCCGAAGAACTAGCTAGTGTATGTGGTGTGAGTCGTCGTCGTAGGTGTTAGAGATCGAGATCTCTGGTGCATGGAGGCATGTGTGGATGTAGCTAGATGGCAATGGCGCATGCTTGGGTGGAACCGTGGAAGAGATTGATTGTGATGTGAGATGTATGTACGTAGCTATCGATCTGGTTTGTTTCCCCTCATGGAAGAAGAAACCATCAAGCTTCACATTTCGTCTGGGAATTTTATTGGTGTATATACTCACTTGATGTTTGCCATGGCAATCGATCGTTCATTTGCCATGCACATATTGGCATGTCGGACTACTGCGGTCGTTATTGTGTGGATCCTGCATCGATCGTTCCGGTTACGGCCACAAGACACCAATATACACCCGCAACGTAAGAGCATCTCCAGCCGTTGGCACCCCCACCCCACGAGGCGTTTTTTTCACCGCTTGGGGGGCTGCCGGCGAGATTTTAAGCCTGGGGCTGAACTTTCTTTCAGTCGTTTGGCCCCCCAGGCAGCAACGAGCCGTCAGAGCAGCGCCAAGCGCGGGAACGGCGCGAGATACGATCACCGGCCGGCCGTTTCCGGCCACGGCTGGTCGCGGGGGTGGGTTCGCTGGAACGCCCGCAGTGCGGCGCGTCCAGTAGTGGTCGTTGCAGCCGCCGACGTGGGGTGTAGCGACGGCAGCGACGGGCAGAGTGGCGGCCGTGTTGCGGGTAGCTAGCGACCCAACAGAGCAACGAGGCAACGTCAGTAGAGCACCCGGAGCACGACGGGCAGCTGTGCATGGCGGGATGAGCTCGGCATCAAGCAGAGCATCGGCCATGGCGGACGGCAGCGCTCGGTGCTCGCGGGGACGACGGTTACGGCACGAAATCAAGCGAGAGGGGTGGTCAGCGAGCTTGGGAAGGCGGCCATGAGGAAGAGCACCGACGCCCAGTGCCCCCGCCGCGGCCAGCGACGCCAGGAGGAGCGGCCGACTCACCGGAACGTGCGCGCGTGGCGGACCCGCGCACCGCCGCGGTCTCCGAGCTCGACCTTCGACGCTTCGTCCCCGTGCCCCGAGTGTTCCAGTCGCGGCACGCGGCCGGTCGAGGCCAGCAGGGGCAGTGACGAGCGTGAGGAGCGGCCGGCGGTGATGTGCTGGGTGATGACAAGCAGGCCGGCCTCGACGAGCTTTGGCGCGAGCGCGAGCGCGAGTACCTCCGGCGACAAGGCTGAGGCGGCCGGGCGGCCGGAGCACGGCGGCTCGGCAAGGCGGCCGTGCCAGGCGGCGGGGAGGGAGAGAGAGAGGAGAGAGCTCTGTCTGCGTGAAGGGAGAGGAAGAAGAGGGATCACGTGGGTGAAAATGAGTGGACATGGGAGAGGCGCTGGCCCACAAAACGACGATTTAGGCCCCCAGGAGCGCCCCGGTGCGCTGGGTGTGGCATGGGGTAGCCGGCGCTAACTTTTGCTTTTGCCGGCGAAAATTGACGACTTGGGAGGATGAGTGGGGCGTTTTTTGCCCGCCGGCGCTTAAAAGTGGCCTGGGAGCGCTTCTTGAGGGCGCTAGTGGAGATGCTCTAAGAGCATCTCTAATAGATGATGCAAATTTGAAGATGTCAAATTAGATGTTGTATATAATTTACAACATCAAAAAGTGCATTTTGCATCTTCAAAGAAGAGCCAACTTCAACAGATGATGTATATTGACGATGTAAAACTGCAACTCCAATAGATGATACAAATGTGAAGATGTAAAAACTAGAAACTTCTACTACTACTTCATATGAAACATAATTCAGTTCTAATTAAAAACATAAATTGAACGACTACAACAACTAATTGAAACTGCTACATCCATCAAACTAGTCGTCCTCCTCCGAGGCCCCATGAACTCTCGTCGTCCTCCTTCGAGGACTCGGCTAGGATTACCGTTGAGGGGCCGGCCTCGTCCTTCTTCTTCTTCTTCTTCTTCTTCTTCTTCTCGGCGTCGCGCTTCCAGAAAAACTCGCGCTCGTCCTGAACATACTCTGGATGCTCCCACGCGAACCTCGCCATCGCCATTGCCATAAGTGCCTCGTTGCTATCGCCGGGAGCAACGACAATGGCCGGCCTCTTCTTCATCTTCTTCGTCATCTCCATCCGAACACCCTCCGGCACGAGGAACTCCGCATCCGCCCGGGTCTCAATCTCCGGGAAGTTGAGCTCCGTCTACGGCCTCCACACGCCACGCTACACGCCGTATGCATATGCGGACTTGTCGACGGTGTCATACATGTCGAGCCAGAAGCGGCGGCTCGCGTCGGAGAACTCGACGTCGAAGTTGCTGGATGGCTTTGCCCGCACTCCGAAGAACCCATCTTGCTCTTGGAGACCTTCTTTGGCATGGCGGCAACGGGCCAACGGCGGGTACGAATCGGGCAGCGACGGGTGTGCGGCGGCAGGCGGAGGTGGGGTGGGGGCTG
>NC_041381.1:511012696-511025520 GCF_002162155.2 Triticum dicoccoides | reverse complement strand
GGTGGCTGGGTGGGGGCGGTTGAGCGGCGACGAGGACGAAATTGGCGGCAGGGCCGAATCGGGCAACGGTGTGTGGGGCAGTGAAAAAACGGCTGATTCGCGGTGTGTGGTGGCGGCCGAAGGTGGGGTGGGACTTGGCGAGGGCTTGGGGTTGGTGGAGGAGCGGCGACGACGGTAGAAATGGTGGAGGGGACGAATCGGGGGGCGTCGAAGAAGCAGCGAAAAAACTCCCGATTCACGGGGGCCGGCGGCGAAGGAGCGATGGAACCGGGAGCGGGGGCGCGGGGGGACAACGGCGTGTTGTGGTGGGCGGACGGGTGGCCGGCGGCAGTGTGACGGAAGGTAGGAGGAAGAAGATGTGGGTTGGGGAAGGAAATGAAGGGCGGCTGGCGCGCGGCCGCCTATTTTACATCTCCTGGAGGTGGAAATGCAACATCTCCATGTGTCGTATTTTACATCTTCTGTAGAGGTGTTGTAATTTTTTTTACATCTACAACATCCGTTGGAGGTGGCTTTTGGGCCTCGGAGATGCAAAACTTAGTTATTTTTGCCATCTATTGAAGATGCTCTAACGGCAGCTCACAAGGAGAAGACAGCAAGATGATGAGGCCAAGGTGACCGTCAGTAGCAAAACCTACTCGCTAGACGAAAGAGGTACGATATGAGTCATTTCTGACAACCCATCTAGTTATATATTTTTTTGAATGCAGGTAAGACCATCGGCCTTCGCATCGAGTGATGCACACAACCTTATATTATTGAATAGTTAATTATGCCAAGCAAAGCCTATCATCGATGAAGCACGAATGGCTTACAGAAAATAAAAAATGAAAACCATAGACTATCCAACATTAATTCGCCCTGCGATAGGACCTCCACAAACCTACCATAAATCTATGACATGTGGCCGAATTAAACGAAAAAATAAGCTACTATTAAGCAAAGTCTTTTTAAGGGATCACCGTTAAAGCACCAATGTTGATGAGTGCAACCTAAGATCGAACATATGATTTTCATTCCCAAAGGCAAGCCTCGAGCAACATCTTCAACAAGGCCATGAAGCTTGCACGCCGACATTGCCTGATCTAGCTACCACCCGGAGTATCACAAACTTGTCATCAAATTCATCATTGCCAATAGCCTAGCTACCGGCTAATGACATATCGCTAACCAGATCTTGACCACTCAAGAAGACACCAGATGCAGGTTGAGGACCGCCGTCCTACACGTCACCATGCTTCTAGTCACTGATGCACCACCTTTGTTCTCCTCGATGCGAGAGAGGGAAATGCGAACGCAAGATAGCCTCGATTTCTCTGTCATTCCGGCCACCTCATAGACCGCCACCGTTGCGGTCATCTCACGTCCTCCCAATGCGTCCCCAGGGGCACCACCCTGATCTACGTCCTCACCATAGCACCCATCGGCGGGATCAGGCCCCTAGGCAATGTTGCACCACCAGATCCAGCACGTGCCCACACCGGAGCATCGCTGGCAGAACCCGATGATGGCCGAATCGGAGCCATGGCCACACTCCCATGTAGACATGATCGACTCACACAATTGCACTTGCACCCGATGTCTCTTTCTTTTCGTCAATTTTGAGATTGCTAACCAATTTTCAATTAATTTTTCTTTTCTTTGGACAAACTTGTGGTCCTTTTTCAAGCTGGGGTATACCAATCACCAGATTGTTAAATTATTGCCAAGAAAGGAAGGAAATCCGGTGGCTTATCCTTCCGAAGGATAGAATTTGTGTTGGAAAATATGGAACATCATGTCAATATCATACGAATTCATATGAGTACCACACAATATTCATATCCATATCATAAAACAATATTAATATCAATATATTACACGGTTTGTTAAAAGTACTAACTAATTGCATCATTCATGGATTCATAGAAACAATACTCTATGATTCATAAAAGGAAAAAAAATAGCTCACCAGCATGGCCGTTGCCTTCGCAGAAGATCTTTGCAGCAATGTCGAGTCTATGGCTGCGAATGACGGTGTGGGAGACCTGACAGTACAACACCACCACCACCGATCACCACCATGGCCCCAAAACCGGACGAACGGGTGGGTCGTGTGCTAACGAGTGTGGCGTCATGGTGTCGGGAGACCTTGCCTCCCATGAAAGGACAAAGATGATGTCACGTCATCAACGACGTGCTGCACAACTTCGGAGCTATCTCGGGAACCGCGCAAGGCACCTATGGTAGAGGTAGCCAATGTTAAGGTTACGGGGCAACGATCACCGTCGTCCCATCGGTGCCAGAGGCAAAGCGGTGCACCATCATGCCGCAGAGGGAGGGTAGATGTCGAATCGACAACCATTGCAAAAGAGAGGAGGACGGTAAAACATAGCTAAGTTCACCATGAGTGTAAAATATCTATATAAGAAATAAATAGTCATATGGAGGAGAGGGCCTAGAGCTCAAAATTCACCAAAAGGAGAGCCCTAACAGTGTCCTTTTAGAAAAGTCAAATCATGCGCATAAATGAAACCGGATCGGATTCGAATGGATAATTCTTGTACCATATTATATATTATATTTATTTTAGGATTTGAAAGCGGAATGGATACCGGAATATGCGGATTCTAATATTGGATTATGTGAATTCGGGCACGGGAAAGTAACAGAACGACGCGGGATCATAAAAGGTCACTTTCCATGAGGAACATATATGTTTTAATACTTATGCACTTTAGAACACATAAAGCACTAGATAGTATTAAAATAGGCCAAATAAATCACCAACAAGCATATTTCTTGTCTCATAAGCAAAGATAACATTCACGTATTGCTAGTTAATACTTAAAACTTCACCCATAAATCGGTATCAGAATTTAAAAGATTGGATTATCTGACTAGAAAAATGAATTATTCTAAGGGCACTGCTACGAATCAGCCGGATGATTTCTCTAGGCAGCCGTTGGATAGCGCATTGCTAGCCCTTGGATGATAGCGCAACAGCAGTAACCAGTAAGTGTGTGAATGCTTCGATGCAGCGCTGCTGCACCCCGGCAGCTTTCATGGCACACCGCCGACGTCCGGCGAAGCTCCAACGCAGCACCTACAGTGTCCGGCGAAGCTTCAATGCAACTTCGGCGAAGCTCCAACGCAACTCCGGCGACTCCGGTGAAGCTCTAGCGCAACTCGGTGAAGCTACAATGCAACTCCGGCAACTCCGATGAAGCTCCAATGCAACTACGGCAGAGAAATCATGTTGCAGCACGGGCATTGCCCCCGGCGACGCTTCAGTGCAGCCCCGGCGACGCTCCATTGCAACTCCGTCGGCACGGAAAAAGCTCCAACGCAGCACTGCCCACCTCCTCCTCGCGTTCTGTGTCGCATCACCGGCGACGAGCGGGCGTCTAACTGCACTCCAGCCTCCATGATGCGTTGCAACACGACGGAGTGCAGCCCAACCTCCCATGTGTGCTACGTTGCAGCACCGGCGACAACGAGCATCGAGTCGCAACGCCGATAGCACCGTTGAGTCGTCGGGTCGCAACACCGGCAGCATCCGAGTCAACGACGAGGCTGCGTTGCAGCACTAGCTCTCATCGACAAAAATCAGCGAGTCACGGTGCTGTCGTGTGGACCTTGAGCAGCAGCAGGTGAAGCTTGGGGCATGCCATGGTGGACGGGACTTGAAGGAGAGGACCTTGAGCAGCAGCAGACGGAGGAGCTTGGGGGACAGGCCATGGTGGAATCGTTTGTTTTCAACTCCAGGGGCGGTGGCGATCGGTGTCACCATGGGCATCCTCTCTCTCGATTGCAACTGAAGAGAGGAGATTGGGGGAGGAAAAGAAACGAAGAGGAGAACGAGCGGAGGAGAGGACGAGTGGAGAAGATAAGGCTAGAGGAGGAAGGATGGACTCGCTCTAGCAGGGGACACGTGTTGCGTAGGGTGACCCGGTTTATATGATGATGTTTTCATCCAGATGCTTTTAAACGTTTTCCTTCTAATGTGTCGTATATTAGTAATACCATATCTTATACTGTATCTTATCAATCGGACGTATTTGGATCCAATTGTTGTCCGCCGTCAAACATCTCTTGCCGTATCCTATAAAAAGGGATTCGAAAACGGTTTCGGACAAAAATTATCCTAATCACTTTTCACACTTACACATGAACACTCCCTCGTCATCAGATCGCGTCATGTTTGATGAGATCACTATATTCATTACGAAAACATTAAAATATGTACAAGTGTAAGAAAAAGATGAGTTTTACATTTATTTTCTGTGGTGACTTTCGAATCATACTCTCTAACTAGTGATGTGTCGTCCAAAATTGAATCAACACTTTTTCTTTGAACACGATACAGATGCATTTGTAGTTGACGGTGATGTATCGCCGGAAAGCGTCACAAGCACATCTATGATCGGCGGTAGGAAAAATGCGAGCACCAGTGACAAGTTTAGGATTTGACCTCTGGCAGGCTTGTTCCATTACAAGCGACCTAACCGTTTGAGCTACGCTCAGTTCACGTGCTGTGTCGAAAATTTTGACAAACTTATGTATGACACGGGTAATCTGTCTCGTGGATGATCAGAGGAACGCATCGGATCCAGCTAGTAAAACACACCTTCTATGCGGCTCGTATGACGTGCCGCCCACGACCAGCGTCACTCAAAACACGAGTCCGCTCGCCTCAGGATACGCAGATTGCGGAGCCGTTTCGATCTCTCTCTTTCCTGCCGAATCCAAAACAGAACGCTCCAGCGGCTCTTCTCCCCTCCCTCCACCTTCTTCTCCCCTCCGTCTCGCCCTCCGCGGGGCAAAACCCTAGATCCTCCTCCCGCTTAAACCCTCCAACAAGGTAATGCCTCTCGCCCCTAGGCCGGAGCGTCGGCTCTGGATCTCCTCCCGTCGACCTCTCCTCTCCGTTTGCCCGTGCGTGGCGTAAGGAATTCCCTGGTGACTTATTAGTGGTCGCTTCCCCTGTTTCAGCGCGGCGGCAGGATGGCGGAGCCGTCCAAGGTGATCCACATCCGGAACGTCGGGCACGAGATCACCGAGGTGAGAGGGGACGGAAATCCTGCACTTCGCTTCGTCTGATTCTGCGTTCCGTCCGGGGCAATCCGTTTCTTGTGTTTCTAATAAATAATAATAATCGGGGGAACGGCTTCCCTGAATAAAGATTGCGCTTTTACTGCCTTTTGCACCCGGCGTGTGCCTCTCCTTACCCTTCTTCGCCGCAGGCCGATCTGCTCCAGCTGCTGCAGCCGTTCGGCTCGATATCCAAGCTCGTCATGCTGCGTGGCAAGAATCAGGTGGGTTCTTTTCTTCTCTGTTTTCCGTTGGTGTTTTTTTGCTTGTTGTTGTTAAGCAATCAAGCAGTCCCGGTGTTGAAAAATTCTTGTGTTGCGGTGCAGGCCCTTCTCCAGATGCAAGACATTCATTCTTCCGTGAGCGCCCTGCAGTACTACAGTGGTGTCCAACCTAGCATAAGGTGATCCGGTTCTTGGTTGTGTTGGTTTTTCGATGCCAAGAGCCCAGCATTTACTTGTGTTTGCTGCTACGGAGTTGCACTTAGTTTTTGCAATGTTTAGCTTAGTAGTACATAGTTATGGGTCGTTCTGGATAATGCACGCTTAATGGCATGGTTTGCCCCTTGTGATGTGCTTTATTTATGTCAACAAATGTAAATGTAGTATCGAGCTGGTTTGTTACCTTATTTGTACCTAAAAGACAACCGGTTTCTCATTAAATTTCATATTTTTGTTTGGTATGTTCTCATTCCTTTTCTCACACATGTGCACCCTTTTATGTCAATTTAGGGGAAGGCATGTTTACATGCAATTTTCATCCCATCAAGAACTTACCACCGACCAGAGCTCTCATAGCCGGAATTCTGATCAGGTATATACTTGTCTACCCTTAACTTGTAAGATTTGTTTTATAAGTTTCTCAGAGTTATCCGGAGTTGTTAGTAACTTAGTATCATTAGTGAACTATGAAATCTCTATCCTTAGTGTTTTTAGAGCTTCGTGTTGAGCAATCAGCTGCATGATACTCTTAACTAATATTTAGCTGTGGCAATACTGCGGTGGTACAACATTGACTTATAAAGGGTTTTTAGATTCTGCAAGTTCAGGTTGCGGATGATTTTCAAAATAATGACATATGTTCTTAATTATTAAACGCTACTCTAACTTGTTTGTGGATGTGAAGTGTCCATAATGCTTTGCCTCGATTACACATTGATGCGCTATCTAGTTCCGTCAGTTACTCAGTTGCATGAAATGGTTTTGCCGTGGGACTATATTTGTGAAAAGGTGCCTACAAGGCTACAAGATTAGGATATGATTGTGGTATCATGCTAAAATGGAACCTGCAACTAGGAAATATGGTAGTGTGATTATGTAAAAATAGAAATTTGAATTACTGTGACACCATAAATCGTGGAAATACTTCATACATCAAAATTTGAAGGACGGTTAGCTATGTTTAGTATCTTCTCATCATTCCTTTTAGATAGCTGAGTTAAATTGCATGTTAGATCTACTGCCTCTTATTTTTCCAACTAGATATACCTATCTTTTCCTTTCTATTTATTCTTTTCTTTCTCCCACTCTTCTGTCTTGGTGGTCGTCTGCTGGCCCTCAGGAATCAGAACCCAACCGAATCCTTCTAGCTACTGTCCACCACGTGCTCTATCCTATAACGGTGGAGATTCTGCATCAAGTTTTCAAAGCATATGGATATGTGGAGAAGATTGTCAAATTTCAGAAGTCAGCTGGTCAGACTCCACATCTCTTTCTCTCTCACACACCCATACGTAAACTGCATATGGATGCTCTGATTCACTCCCCAGTTTGCCTCTGAATGATAATGTTGATGTATTAACAAGTATCTGTAATATGCGTAACAGGCTATAACTTCTGCAGAAAACAGCAGGTGTGTTGTCAAACTGTATGAACAATGTGTGTAGTACATATCAATTGATTACATTGGGTGTAACATTCTGTAGCAACGGGTTCGGCACGGTTTGAAAACATGTGTACTAATAATTGTAGCAGTACCAACAACAAAAAAAGAACTATAGTGGCATATGTTACTATAGACTAGTGCTTTTGTCCGTCCTTGAACTGGAATAAACAGTTGGTTATCTTTACTATCTGAAATAGATGATTCAATACATTTTGTTTGATTGGTGCAGGCTTTCAGGCCCTCATCCAGTATCAATCGCGTCATGAGGCTGTGGAAGCACTTGCTGCTTTGCATGTAATTACTTCATGGCTCCACTAGTGTCCTAGATTCTACGCATGATTCTCATACATCTTAATCTTACAAACCAAACTTTTCCAGGGAAGGAACATATATGATGGTTGCTGCCAGCTAGACATCCAATATTCCAAGTATGAGCTTTGACTAATCCTAGTTGATTTTTTTTCTCAGTTGTTATATCTGATTGTTTTTTATTTATTTATGTGGATATCCAGTCTCAGCGAACTGCAAGTCCATTTCAACAATGAAAGAACTAGGTGAGGTCAATTTGTCAGTTCTCATCTCTACAAGCAACATAGTTAATGCAGTCATGGGCATGCCAGTTACTGTGTAGCATCAGTTAACATGAAAGTCACCCGTGGTGAATCTCTTTTCTTGTCCAGGGATTTCACGAATCCATCATTGCCTACTGAACAACGTCCAAGGCCCTCCCAGGTTGAGTGGTTCTCTTTATTTTGCTATATCACACTTGTTACATGCGTCATTTATGCTCTGAAGCTAACCACTGTATGTTTTTGATTGGTTGGAGCAGCAAGGTTTTCCAGATCCTGGGGGTCTCCATCCCTTCCAACAACCTGGAGGTAGCTTACTACATTGAATTTTCAATAAATAATCTTTGTTGATAATGAAAAATATCTTATTTAGTTTCCTTTCTTGTACAGGTCCGTATACACAGGTTGGTGTCTGACTGCCTTTGAATGGTGTTACTCCAGTGTTGTTTTTTGTTGCATCTTGTTCAAATATCCCTGGGAGTTCTCATACAAAAGTATTTGAATTTGTGCATAATAACAGATGGGAAGAGCTGCAACGATTGCAGCTGCATTTGGTGGAACTTTACCGCCTGGAGTGACCGGTACCAATGAACGGTGCACACTGATAGTCAGTAATTTGAACACTGATGTAAGATTTGAATCTTCGAAGGCTCCTTTCACAATCTTGATATTTTGACTACCTTTTCAAATGTCCGAGCATGGAAAATGTGGTTGTTGGGTAGGACTTGTCTTTCTTATTGTTGCAAGGACCGAACTGACAATTAAGGAAAGTCTTAGAAAAAATGTGGCCATTAATCTTAAGTACTTTATATGGTGGTGGATGCCAACCTATAGGGTGTTCAAGCTTCTCTTAAGTTTCCATGTAGAGGTTATATACCTTGGACGATCGTCTTTCATTGTTAACATTTCTCTGTGCAGAAAACCAATGAGGATAAGCTTTTCAATCTCTTCTCTTTATATGGAAACATAGTTCGAATCAAGGTGCTGCACAACAAACCAGATCTTGCCCTTGTAGAAATGGCTGATGGGTTACAGGCCGAGCTAGCTGTGAACTATCTCAAGGTGCGTGCATTTTCTATAGTATATCAACCTATCTGGTTTATCTGTTCCATTTGGAATGATTGTCACCTTTGACATTTCGATGCCGCTTTCCCATTTTTCGGCTGCAGGGGGCCATGCTATTTGGTAACAAGTTGGAAGTCAACTACTCGAAGTACCCCACCATAACCCCTGCCCCTGACGCGCACGACTACATCAACTCGGGCCTGAACCGCTTCAACAGCAACGTGGTGAAGAACTACCGGCACTGCTGCGCTCCAACCAAGATGATCCACGTCTCTGCCCTCGCACAGGACGTCTCAGAGGACGCACTCCTCGCCCATCTGTCTGAGCACGGCTCTATCGTCGGCACGAAGCTGTTCGAGGTGAATGGCAAGAGGCAGGCCCTCGTCCTGTTTGAGAGCGAGGAGGAGGCGACTGAGGCCCTCGTGTCGAAGCACGCCAGCCCGCTGGAGGGGAGCACCATCCGGATCTCGTTTTCCCAGATGCAGAGTCTGTAGATACGCCCTCCCAGGCATATAGCTTTTGCTTGGCTGCTACTCGCTCAATGCTTTTGCGTCCTCCCTCTTTTCTTTTTAGGAAGCTTTGAATGATCCTTAAGATGTGAATTCTCCCCCTGACTGTTGCATTGTTTTTGCTGTACCGTTGCTGAGCCACGTGCCCATGTCCCGAGTTCTCCCTTGTTGGTTTAAGGTGACCAGAGGATTGTACTGCGTGCTGTGCTCGTATGAATTATGAATGAAAGAAATCTACAGGAAACGAAAAGAGTGCAGATCATGCGATTGTTGTGTTTGTGTTTCTGGTTGATCCTTGCTGGTTGCTGTGTAGCAACTGGGATTGAAGGACACGCTGATGTTAAAGATGCTTGAGTAACTGTGCTGTGAAATTTTTTTCTAAAGCTATGACAACTAGGGTTTTCCTTCTCTCTGACAAATTAATTTCTTCTAATCAGACTGCCTTCATTAAAAGGAGATTTATCTTGAAAAGTGTGGTCATGGCCCATGAGGTTATTCATGAATTACACACATTTGTGGCTAGTGGGTTGATTCTTAAGCTTGACTACGAGAAAGTATATGATAGAGTTAGCTGGGATTTCTTAAAAGAGATGCTTCTTTCTAGAGGCTTTGGTATTAAATGGGTCAATTGGGTTTTTAGTACCCTACTTTGCTGGGGAAAGGGCTGAAGCAAGGTGATACCCATTCACCTTTGTTGTTTAACCTTGTGGCAGATGTTTTTTTAATGTTGTTTAAAGCAGTTAATAGAGGATTAATATGTGGGCTTCTCCCACATGCCATTCCTGGTGGAGTGGTGAGTCTACAATATGCAGATGATACCATACTTATTATTAGAGACTCTTGATTGTGCGAAGAACTTGAAGTGGATCTTAACTTGCTTTGAAAACCTTTTTGGTTTAAAGATTAACTTTCATAAAAGTGACTTGCATACCATGAATGTTTCTGAAACCATGTCTAAAGAATTTGCTCAGGTCTTTTGCTGCCAATTTGGTGACTTCCCTTTTAAATATCTTGGAGTGCCTCTGCACTTTAAAAAACTTAGAAGGAGGATATCCAACCAATAATTGACAGGATTATCAAGAATATTACTGGTTGGTTGGGGAAACATCTTTCATATAGAGGCAAATTGATCTTACTCACTTCTTGCCAATTTAATGTCAATTGTGAAATTTCCTAAATGGTCCATTGATATGATCTCCTCCCAGATGTCGCATTTCTTCTAGGGCAATGTGGGGGAGGTCCATAAATATCATCTAGCCAACTGGGGACTGGTTTCTAGGAGAAAGGAATTTGGTGGTTTGGGGGTACCCAACCTCAGGGACTTTAATATGGCCTTGTTAGCATCATGGGGGAGAAGGTTCTATGATGATAGAGTGATTGGAAGAAGATTGTTGCTTTTAAATATACTACCAACAAACCTAACATCTTTTATGCTAAACCTGTTATGGGTTCTCCATTTTGGAAAAGTCTTTCTTGGGCTCTTTGTAACGCCCTCGATGCGGCTATAGCTCCCACGTGTCGAGGCACGACTTAGAGGCATAACCGCATTGAAAGCAATGTCGCAAGTCAGGCAATCATTACAACATCCCATGTAATATATAATAAAAGGGGGAGATAACTTAGTTGGCTTACACTCGCCACGTCACATCAGAGTACATAAATAACATCCATTCACTCATGGCCCGACTACGGTGCCAAAATAGAAAAGACCCCCAACATGCGACAAGGCCCTGAATCGATAACCCCAACTAGGCACCACTACTGATCATCCGGAAAAGACACATAGTATCGCTGAGAGTCCTCGTCGAACTCCCACTTGAGCTCGTAATCGACAACTGGAGCAGAAACACCTGGACCTGCATCTGGAGTTGTAGTATCTGTGAGCCACAGGGACTCAGCAATCTCACACCCACGCGATCAAGACTATTTAAGCTCATAGGAATGGATAAGGCAAAAATATGTGGAGCTGCAGCAAGCGACTAGCATATGTGGTGGCTAACTTATACGCAAATGAGAGCGAGAAGAGAAGGCGAAGCACGAGCGAGAAGCTAAAGGAACATCCTGCGCAAGCATAACTCCAACACCGTGTCCACTTCCCGGACTCCGCCGAGAAGGGGCCATCACGGTAACACACACGGTTGATTCATTTTAATTAAGTTTAGTTCAAGTAATCTACAACCGGACATTAACAAATTCCCATCTGCCCATAACCGCGGGCACGGCTTTCGAAAGTTCAATCCCTGCAGGGGGGTCCCAACTTAGCCCATAACAAGCTCTCACGGTCAACGAAGGAATAGACCTCCACCCAAGACACACCGATCAGACTCGGTATCTTGGTACAACAAGATGATTCGACAGGTTAAAACAAGTCCAGCAACACCGCCCGAATGTGCCGACAAATCCCGATAGGAGCTGCACATATCTCTTTCTCAGGGCACGCTCGGATAGGTCAAGCTACGAGTAAAACCAACCCTCGAGTTTCCCCGAGGTGGCCCCGCAGGCTACCTGGTTCGGACCAACACTCAGAGGAGCACTGGCCCGGGGGGGGGGGGTTAAAATAAGATGACCCTCGGGCTCCGGAAACCCAAGGGAAAAAGAGGCTAGGTGGCAAATGGTAAAACCAATGTTGGGCATTGCTGGAAAAGCTTTAATCAAGGCGAACTATCAAGGGGTTCCCATTATAGCCCAACCGCGTAAGGGACGCACAATCCGGGAACATAACACCGATATGACGGAAACTAGGGCGGCAAGAGTGGAACAAAACACTAGGCGAGAGGCCGAACCTTCCATCCTTTACCAAGTATATAGATGCATTAAGATAACATAGCAATATAATGATATCCCAACAAGTAAAATAAATGTTCCAACAAGGAACGGCTCCAACCTTCACCTGCAACTAACAACGCTATAAGAAGGGCTGAGCAAAGCGGTAACATAGCCAATCAACGGTTTGCTAGGACAATGGGGGGTTAGAGGTTCAACATGGCAATTGGGAGGCTGACAAGCAAATGGTAGGCATCGTAGCAATGGCAAAGCAAAAGAGCGAGCAATCTAGCATAGCAAAGATAGTAGTGATTTCGAGGGTATGATCATCTTGCCTGCACAGTTGTCAGAGTTGACTGGATCCTCACAAGCAAACTCAACAGGCTCCTCGGTAGCGAACTCGTCTCCCGGCTCTACCCAACAAGACAAACAAGCAACAAGGATACAATCAACCACGGGCAAGTCCAAGCAATATGATGAAATGACGATATGCTATGCGGGATGCGATGCGGGATGCAAAATGCAAGGTATGACAGGAAATGCATGAACCTGGCATCAACTTGGAAAACCAAGTGTGCCACTGGATAGAGGGGATGAAATCGCTTGAAAACGATATAAAGATCATTGGAATCGGAGCTACGGTTGCGGAGATATCATCAGTCAAAGAATGCATAAAAATTAAGAGGGAGAGGGAAGAAAGTCAACCCAGATCTAGGGTTTGGCACTGTAGCGCGGATCCGGCGGGGCACTGTAGCTGGGCGCGCGCGACGAGGTTCGTCGGCGCCGGATCCGAGGCCGCCGGCGTAGGGGGAGGCGGTGGCCGGCGACGAGGGGCGGCGAGGTGGCCGGCGGGGCCGGCCGCGGGCGAGGGCGCGGCCATGGAGGCGCGGGCGCGCGGCGTGGAGCGGACGGGCGGCGGGGCCCGGCGCGGCGGCGGCCGGTGCGGTGGCGGCGACGGCGC
>NC_041381.1:511003347-511011826 GCF_002162155.2 Triticum dicoccoides | reverse complement strand
CGAGAGGAGGAAGAGGCGCGGGGGCGCGGGCTCGCGGGGGCCCCTCCTGGGCCTCCCGGGCCGGGACGGCGGCGATGTGGGCCTCGCCCACGTGGCGGCTGGCGAGTGGGCGGGCTGCGGCGGCGGACGCTGTCCGGCCGGGGGCGGACACGTCCGTCGGTGGAGATCTCAGTTTTTTTTTAAAACTAGGGTTTCGGACGGGGGAAGAAGAGATCCGAATGGAGGGGGTATAAATAGGCATAGAGGGAGCTAGGAGAGTCCAAATGAGGTGCGGTTTTCGCCCACACGATCGTGATCGAACGCTCTAGGGCATGGAACAGAGTTTGGTGGGCTTTGGGACAATTTTGGAGGGGTGTTGGGCTGCAACACACACGAGGCCTTTTCGGTCCCTCGGTTAACCGTTGGAGTATCAAACGAAGTCCAAATGATACGAAACTTGACAGGCGGTCTACCGGTAGTAAACCAAGGCCGCATGACAAGTCTCGGTCCAATCCGAAAATGTTTGAACCCCACACACGAAAGAAGACTAGAAATGACCACCGGAGGAGAACGAAGCGCCGGAATGCTAAACGGACAACGGGGAAAATGCTCGAATGCATGAGATGAACATGTATGCAAATGCAATGCACGAGATGACATGGTATGCGATGCATGAAAACGAAAACAACACACGGAGACAAAGACCCAAACCCGAGAAATAAATATAACTTAGCGCCGGAGACGGCAAGAGTTGGATACAAATATGGAAATTATATCTGGGGCGTTACAACACTCCACCACTACGAAAAGATCTCGTCCCGAGATCTAGGACTGAAAGAACTCCGGGTACTCAGAACGGAGGTGATCCTCGCGTTCCCAGGTGGCTTCACGGTCGGAATGGTGAGACCACTTAACTTTGAGAAATTTGATTGACTTGTTGCGAGTCTTGCGTTCAGTCTCTTGAAGAATAGCAACTGGGTGCTCACGATAGGAGAGATCTTCTTGGAGCTCAATGTCCTCGAAGTTGACGGTGCGGTCAGGAGTCTTGAAGCACTTCCGAAGCTGAGAGACATGGAACACATCATGAACATTTGCAAAGTTTGAAGGAAGCTCGAGTTGATAGGCGAGGTCGCCTCTCTTGCTGACAATCTTGAAAGGTCCCACGTATCTAGGGGCAAGCTTCCCTTTGATACCGAAGCGACGAGTACCTTTCATAGGAGAGACGCGGAGGTAAACATGATCTCCGATCTCGAAAGCCAATTCACGGTGCTTACTATCATAGTAGCACTTCTGGCGGGATTGAGCTGCTTTGAGGTTATCACGAATGACTTTGCACATTTCTTCTGCCTCTGTGATTAAGTCATTACCCAGCAGCTGACGTTCACCGGTTTCAGACCAGTTGAGAGGGGTACGACACTTCCTGCCATATAGAATTTCAAAGGGGGCCTTGCCCGAACTTGCATGAAAGCTGTTGTTGTATGAGAATTCAGCATAAGGAAGACAGTCCTCCCACTTCATGCCGAAAGAAATCACACAAGCCCTGAGCATGTCTTCGAGAATCTGGTTGACACGCTCGACTTGACCGCTTGTTTGAGGATGGAAAGTTGTGCTGAAGCGGATGTTGGTGCCCATGGCCTTCTGAAAAGAATCCCAAAACTTGGAGGTAAAGATGCTGCCACGGTCTGAAGATATCACTTGAGGAATACCGTGCAGAGAGACAATGCGAGAGGTATAGAGTTCCGCCAATTGAGCTGCAGTGATTGACTCTTTGATAGGCAGAAAATGAGCCACTTTGGTGAGCTTGTCGATGACAACGAAGATAGCATCATTGCCACGCTTGGACTTTGGAAACCCAGTCACGAAGTCTATTTCAATGTGGTCAAACTTCCATTCTGAAATGGCAAGAGGTTGGAGGAGACCAGCTGGCCTTTGGTGTTCTGCCTTCACTCTTCTGCAGACATCACACTCGTTCACGAATTGAGCGATCTCGCGCTTCATTCGAGTCCACCAATAAGCTTGCTTGAGGTCCTGATACATCTTCGTACTACCAGGGTGGATGGAGAGGAGAGAGTTGTGAGCCTCGTTCATGATCACCTTACGAAGTTCACCTTTGGGCACAACAATTCGATCCTCGAAGAAGAGAGTGTCCTTGTCATCAAGTCGGTAGCACCTGTACTTGGACTGACTCTTTGCAATACCAATCTTCACCTTCTTCACCATAGCATCAAGAAGTTGGGCTTGGCGAATCTGGTCTTCTAAGGTAGGAGAGACTTGAAGGTTGGCGAGGAAACCTTGAGGAACAACTTGCAGATTAAGTTTGCGGAAAGCTTCACAAAGCTCGGGTTGATAAGGCTTGAGAATCAGACTGTTGCAATATGATTTTCTGCTCAAAGCGTCAGCAATCGCATTAGCCTTGCCTGGAGTATACTCGATACTCGGATTGTACTCTTGAATCATTTCGACCCATCGAGTCTGCCTGAGGTTGAGATTAGGCTGAGTGAAGATGTACTTGAGACTCTTGTGATCAGTGAAAATATCCACTTTCCTTCCCAATAGAAGATGTCTCCAAGTCAACAAAGCGTGCACAACTGCCGCCAACTCGAGATCATGAGTGGGGTAGTTCTTCTCATTAGGTTTCAACTGGCGAGAGGTATAAGCAACAACTTTCTTCTCTTGCATCAGTACAGCACCGAGACCTTGGAGAGAGGCATCACAAAAGACCTCGTACGGCTTGGTTTCATCAGGCGGAGTCAGAACTGGAGCAGTGATCAATTTCTCTTTCAAAGTGTTGAAAGCAATATCACACTCCGGAGACCAAACGTACTTGACGTGCTTCTGAAGAAGATTTGAGAGAGGCTTGGCGATCTTAGAAAAGTTTTCAACGAATCTTCTGCAATAGCTTGCGAGACCGAGGAAACTACGGAGTTGCTTCACGTTCTGAGGAGGTTCCCAATTCACAATTGCGGACACCTTCTCAGGATTCACGGAAATACCCTTGGCAGAGATGATATGACCAAGATAAAGAACCTCATCGAGCCAAAATTCACACTTGGAGAACTTGGCGTAGAACTGATGTTCTCTGAGCTTGTCAAGAACCAAACGCAAGTGCTTGGCATGATCTTCCTTGTTCTTCGAGAAAACCAGAATGTCGTCGAGATAGACCAAAACGAATTCATTGGTGTAGGGGTTGAAGATGAAGTTCATCATGCGAGAGAACGTCGGAGGAGCGTTGGCGAGGCCAAAAGACATGACGGTGTATTCATATGAACCAAAGCTTGTCCTGAACGCCGTCTTGGGAATATCTTGCTCACGAATACGAATCTGATGATAGCCCATACGGAGATCAAGCTTGGAGAATACTTGAGCACCCTTGAGTTGTTCGAACAACTCATTGATGTTGGGAAGTGGGTATTTGTTCTTGATGGTCTTCTTGTTTACTGGACGGTAATCAACACAAAGTCGACTCGATCCATCCTTCTTCTTCACAAAAAGAACACCACAACCCCACGGAGAAGTACTAGGCCGAATGAGACCCAATCTTTCTTGCTCATCGAGTTGTTTCTTCAACTCCTTCAACTCTTCGGGGCCGAGCTTGTAAGGACGTTTGCACACAGGTTCCGTGCCAGGCTCAAGTTCAATAACGAATTCAACCGGCCGGTTTGGAGGCATTCCTGGGAGCTCTTCTGGAAAAACGTCTTGATACTCACAAACAACCGGAATCTGCGAAATAGCATCCAATTCACCCTTCTCATTGAGAGAAAACAACCGGATGGTATTATCCCGAGCGGCAAAGACAATGACATCCTCAGACGAATGAGTCAGTTGAATCTGCCTGGCTGCACAATCAAGCTGAGCTTTATGCTTAGAGAGCCAGTCCATCCCGAGAATAAGATCGATATCCGAGTTGCCAAGAACCATTGGAGAAGCAAGAAACTTGAAATCGCCCATCGTGATAGCGACATCTGGCACCTCCAGACTTGCGCTCAAACGTTTGCCAGGAGAAATGATATCCATATGTTTACCCAAATGAGAAGAAACGAACTCATGCTTGGTAAAAAATGGCTTTGACATGAAACAATGCGATGCGCCCGAGTCAAAAAGAACTTTTGCAGGAATATCATTAATAGGAAGGTTACCCATAATGACATCTGAAGAATCCTCAGCCTGAGCTGCATTCAGCATATTGACCTTGGCGTGCTTGGGATTGTGCTTGACCACAGCTGTACTTGCCGATCTGACAGGAGGAGGAGGAGGAAGACGCCTCTGGTTGGTACACTTGTTGGCATAGTGACCCTTCTGTTGGCACTTGTTGCACGTGACCTCTGAAAGCGGACGGTGATACGGAGCACTCGGTCTTGGCGCTTGAGACGAAGACTTGTTCTGAAAGCCTGGGTTGGGTGGGTGGGAGAAACCACTGCCACCTTTACTCTTATGCTGAAACGGCTGACGGAACGGAGGAGGAGGAAGCCAATACTTCTGCTGCTTGACCACTTGAGTAGAGGAAGACAGAGTAACATCTCTGGCACGCTTCCTGGAAGCATCACACCTCAACTGAGCAGCCTCTTGCTTCAGTGCCATGTTGTAGAACTCATCGTATCTCAACGGCTCAAAGAGGACAAGAGCGAGCTGAATTTCCTCACGAAGACCACCCCTGAACTGATAGATCATGCTCTTCTCATCAGGAACATCCTGCTTGGCAAAACGGACGAGCTTCTGGAACAACTTGTTGTAGTCATAGACAGACAAAGAGCCTTGCTTCAGATTGCGGAATTCCTGACGCTTACTCTCAACCACACTTTGAGGGATGTGATGAGCGCGGAAATCTTGACGGAAATCGTCCCAAGTGATAACACGTCCACCTCTGGAATCCTTGTACTGCTGGAACCACTCTGCAGCCTGATCTTTGAGCTGGAAAGAAGCGAACTTGACGAAATCTTCAGGCCTGACGTTGCTGCATTCAAAATGCTTGCCCAGATCCACTAGCCAATTGTCAGCATCGGTAGCCTCAACACAACCGCTGAACGTCTTTGGGCCATTAGCAAGGAACTAGTTCAGTGTAGCAAAGTGGTGCTGATTATGGCCTTGATTCCCTTGACTGCCTTGATTGCGCTCTTGGAGAATTTGCATGATCAACTGTGTGTTTGCATTAGTAGCGGCCATCACAGCTTGCCATGCTTCCGGAGGAGGCGGAGGTGGAGGCGGATCAGGATTCGGAGTCGTGCGCGTTGGAGGAGCCATCCTGAAGAGGTTGACCACCATTAGCACATTGATAGACAACAATATAGAAGCTGAATCCAACGGAATGAAAATTGCAACATATAGTCTTCACATCCGAACAAAATGAACGAATGCATTCCTCTTCAAATGGTCACATATCCATAAATTGAGAAGCCACGTAGAATTAAGGTAGAGAAATAAATCAACAAGGTACGGATCAAGAACGAATAATCGGTAAGAAAACCCAATCTCAAACCAATTTCCGTGGAAGAAGAACTAGAGCTACTAGAATTCCCACCTATGAAACTCCCGAACCTTTCCGGTTATGCAATCAGGTGTTGGGGATACAGGAGAAGCACAATATCTCACCCAAACTAGCAAATCCTACATCCAGCTGTATCCATCCTTCAACACATAACCAGGAAAACTTCGGAAACCATCTACCTCAACCTTCGAAAAGCATCCGTTATACAAGTTATGGCGATACTCCCGAACTCCCGCCCCAGTACTGGGTGGCGTCGAGGTTATCTCACCAACGAACTGCATAAAGGAGATTTCCGATGTCGCGCACATATCTCAAGTATACCAGAATTGCAACGATAAAATTGTGACGACAACACCTCGGAGCTCAACTCCCCGGGACACTGCCACAACCCCTAAAGACAGGAGGCACCAAGAACAATGTTCTCGTCACAAAACCATCGGAACAAAACCAAAATACTCGCGTGATCCTAAAAAAAAAAAATTTAGTGAAATTTGAGAAGAGAAGAGTCAAAACTCTACGCCAGGATGCCTTACCAGAGCGATGAGGAGACTGGGAAGTAAAAAGAATTCCTAAGCTCTCCGATATATAATTCCTAAGGACTCAAAACATTTTTCTAGACACAACTCGGCTGCTAAAAACGATCAAGCAACGGGGGCTCCTAAGGTCGGGGAAGGCTCTGATTACCAACTTGTAACGCCCTCGATGCGGCTATAGCTCCCACGTGTCGAGGCACGACTTAGAGGCATAACCGCATTGAAAGCAATGTCGCAAGTCAGGCAATCATTACAACATCCCATGTAATATATAATAAAAGGGGGAGATAACTTAGTTGGCTTACACTCGCCACGTCACATCAGAGTACATAAATAACATCCATCATACAAATCACTCATGGCCCGACTACGGTGCCAAAATAGAAAAGACCCCCAACATGCGACAAGGCCCTGAATCGATAACCCCAACTAGGCACCACTACTGATCATCCGGAAAAGACACATAGTATCGCTGAGAGTCCTCGTCGAACTCCCACTTGAGCTCGTAATCGACAACTGGAGCAGAAACACCTGGACCTGCATCTGGAGTTGTAGTATCTGTGAGCCACAGGGACTCAGCAATCTCACACCCACGCGATCAAGACTATTTAAGCTCATAGGAATGGATAAGGCAAAAATATGTGGAGCTGCAGCAAGCGACTAGCATATGTGGTGGCTAACTTATACGCAAATGAGAGCGAGAAGAGAAGGCGAAGCACGAGCGAGAAGCTAAAGGAACATCCTGCGCAAGCATAACTCCAACACCGTGTCCACTTCCCGGACTCCGCCGAGAAGGGGCCATCACGGTAACACACACGGTTGATTCATTTTAATTAAGTTTAGTTCAAGTAATCTACAACCGGACATTAACAAATTCCCATCTGCCCATAACCGCGGGCACGGCTTTCGAAAGTTCAATCCCTGCAGGGGGGTCCCAACTTAGCCCATAACAAGCTCTCACGGTCAACGAAGGAATAGACCTCCACCCAAGACACACCGATCAGACTCGGTATCTTGGTACAACAAGATGATTCGACAGGTTAAAACAAGTCCAGCAACACCGCCCGAATGTGCCGACAAATCCCGATAGGAGCTGCACATATCTCTTTCTCAGGGCACGCTCGGATAGGTCAAGCTACGAGTAAAACCAACCCTCGAGTTTCCCCGAGGTGGCCCCGCAGGCTGCCTGGTTCGGACCAACACTCAGAGGAGCACTGGCCCCGGGGGGGGGGGTTAAAATAAGATGACCCTCGGGCTCCGGAAACCCAAGGGAAAAAGAGGCTAGGTGGCAAATGGTAAAACCAATGTTGGGCATTGCTGGAAAAGCTTTAATCAAGGCGAACTATCAAGGGGTTCCCATTATAGCCCAACCGCGTAAGGGACGCACAATCCGGGAACATAACACCGATATGACGGAAACTAGGGCGGCAAGAGTGGAATAAAACACTAGGCGAGAGGCCGAGCCTTCCACCCTTTACCAAGTATATAGATGCATTAAGATAACATAGCAATATAATGATATCCCAACAAGTAAAATAAATGTTCCAACAAGGAACGGCTTCAACCTTCACCTGCAACTAACAACGCTATAAGAAGGGCTGAGCAAAGCGGTAACATAGCCAATCAACGGTTTGCTAGGACAATGGGGGGTTAGAGGTTCAACATGGCAATTGGGAGGCTGACAAGCAAATGGTAGGCATCGTAGCAGTGGCAAAGCAAAAGAGCGAGCAATCTAGCATAGCAAAGATAGTAGTGATTTCGAGGGTATGATCATCTTGCCTACACAGTTGTCAGAGTTGACTGGATCCTCACAAGCAAACTCAACAGGCTCCTCGGTAGCGAACTCGTCTCCCGGCTCTACCCAACAAGACAAACAAGCAACAAGGATACAATCAACCACGGGCAAGTCCAAGCAATATGATGAAATGACGATATGCTATGCGGGATGCGATGCGGGATGCAAAATGCAAGGTATGACAGGAAATGCATGAACCTGGCATCAACTTGGAAAACCAAGTGTGCCACTGGATAGAGGGGATGAAATCGCTTGAAAACGATATAAAGATCATTGGAATCGGAGCTACGGTTGCGGAGATATCATCAGTCAAAGAATGCATAAAAATTAAGAGGGAGAGGGAAGAAAGTCAACCCAGATCTAGGGTTTGGCACTGTAGCGCGGATCCGGCGGGGCACTGTAGCTGGGCGCGCGCGACAAGGTTCGTCGGCGCCGGATCCGAGGCCGCCGGCGTAGGGGGAGGCGGTGGCCGGCGACGAGGGGCGGCGAGGTGGCCGGCGGGGCCGGCCGCGGGCGAGGGCGCGGCCACGGAGGCGCGGGCGCGCGGCGTGGAGCGGACGGGCGGCGGGGCCCGGCGCGGCGGCGGCCGGTGCGGTGGCGGCGACGGCGCCGGTCGCCGGAGGTCGGGGAGGCGACGGCGCCCGAGAGGAGGAAGAGGCGCGGGGGCGCGGGCTCGCGGGGGCCCCTCCT
>NC_041381.1:510984006-511002187 GCF_002162155.2 Triticum dicoccoides | reverse complement strand
ATGTAGTTAAGCAAGTTACCCTCTCTGACAACCCAGACCACCCTGTTTGGATGCTGGAATCATCTAGCCAGTACTCAGTCAAATCATTTTACAAAATGATCAACTTTGGAGGGGTTTCTTCTGATGTTAAAGATGATATTTGGAAAATTAAAGTTCCCCCTAACATTCATGTTTTTCTGTGGCTGATATACAATAACAAAAGCCTTACCAAAGATAGTCTAACGAAACAAAGACATGTGGAAGATAAGACTTGTGTCTTATGTAATGAATTGGAGAAAATACAACATCTTTTCTTTGATTGTATTGTAGCTAAATAGATTTGGGTGTTTATTGCTGAATGCTTTAATATTTCTGTACCTGTTTCTTTTACATCACTTTCTTCCTTTTGGAAGAGGAGAAAACATTGTGAAGCTCTTAATACCACTACTTCTGCTGTCTTATGGAGCTTATGGCGTTTGCGCAATGATTTTGTTTTCCAGGAGCGAAGATGGCGAAGTATACGTTTTTTTGACACCTGAAACAGTAGGAGAGGCTCCTATTGTGTATATTAATTAAAGTATCAAAAAGGTTCTTACAAGATCATAACCTTACATCCATGGCCATGATTCAAGACAGAGTATTAAGTGGTGTGAGTAAGGTACAAGACTACCCTACGGATGTACAAAATTCTCTAGGAAAGAAGTTATAAACCCTCTATGTCTCTCCTTGGCCCTATAAATAAGGAGAGAGAAGTCTTCTCTGAATCTTGTTGCCCATGAGCTGATAGAGGGAGCAATGCCTCGAAAATGTTTGTTATTCCTTTCTTTCCACAGACTCCAGGAGGCATATAGGAAGATCTCCATGAACATTGGGTTGTTCCAAGCAATTTTGGCTTCCTGAATCCAAAATAATCTATCTTCTTGTGTAGCCCAGTGGATATGCAAAGTGTCCCAGCAAGACTTGCTGAATGGGCAGTGAAAAATCATATGTTCAAGTGTTTCCTCATCATTACTACCACAAAGGATGCATCCATAGTTGTTTCCAATGTTATAGCTTCTTCTCTTGAGCATATTCCTTGTGTTAAGCCGATCAGAGAGAAGCAGCCACCCAAAGACTTTGATTTTCATTGTGGCAGAAGATTTCCAGAGCCATTTAAAAGCTTTATGAGCTGACACATCTCGAAAATAGAATCTGTAGTAATTTTTGGCCGTGTAGACATCAGATCCCCAGACATAGCACCACTGATCCTTCTCAACTTCATCCACCTGGTTACCAACATGGGCTGCGATTTGCTGGATATGTCGCAGCTCATCATGGCCTTGCATGGAGAGGGGTAGGTGAAAGGTTTCATTGAGATTTTGGCTCCCAAGGAAGTTTCTAACTGAGATATCTTCAAGTTTGGCATAAGAAAATGCACGTGGGTGTGAATCAGCCAGAACCTCATCAAGCCAGAGGTCTTTCCACATCAAGACCGTGTCCCCCGAGTGAACAACCACATGGGAGATGCCTCGATAAGTTGGAGTAAGCTTGAGAATGTCTTTCCACCAGAATGAACCACACGGGTCTGAGGCATGAGGGATTTTGTCCACATAATAAGTAGACCAAATCAAGTCCACCCACGGCACATCCCAATGATTGTAGAATTTATGAAGGTATTTCATGAGTAACGCATCGCTTTGGGTTTTAATGTCCAGGACCCCAAGGCCACCACAATCTTTAGGGCGACAAACCATTTGCCAGGAGGCCAGAGAGTTACATTTGTCTCCATCATCCGTTTTCTTTGTCCAAAGGGCTTTCCGTCTGATTTTGTCAAGAAGGTCAATGATCTTTGGCGGTAATTTCAGAGTGCACAGCGCAAAGATTATTAAGGACGTGATGACAGAATTCAACAATGACAATTTGCCTCCGTAAGATATCATTGACAAGGTGGAGGAGAGACGTCTTTCAATTCCACAGACAAGAGGCATAAGATCTTGCACCGTTGGTTTTGAGGTGCCCATGGGTAGGCCAAGGTAAGTGAAAGGCCTATCACACAACCAAAAATTTGAGCAATATGTTGAGCAGTGGCAGCATCACAATTCAGAGGAACAAGGGTTGACTTGTGGAAGTTAATTTTGAGTCCAATGGAGGTTGCATAATCCGTTAATATTTGCTTGACTAAGGTGGCTTGATCAGCACAGGCCGGTAGTAACATGATTGTATCGTCCGCGTACTGAATGACCGGATAGTCTGATTGGTTGGGTCTATTGAAAGGCAGTTTCAGATCATTTCTCCTGTAAGAATCATTTATAGCTGCTTGAAGTAGATCCGCAGCAAGGACAAAAATGAGGGGGGACAGGGGATCCCCTTGTCGAACACCACATTTGCAATGGAATTGTCGACCTGGCACTCCATTAAGTAGAACATAGGATTTGCCCGAGGAGAAGATGTCTTTGATCAACCCCAACCAGTTATCATTGAATCCCATGTTCTTCATAATTTCAATCATGGCCTCATGTTCTACGGTATCAAATGCTTTGGCAAAGTCCAACTTAAGCAAAACAATTGGTTGCTTAGAGTTTTGACACTGATATATATATTCGAACGCCCACGCCAGACAGTCTTGGATTGACCTCTTTTTCAGAAATCCGTACTGGTTGCGGTGTATGATCTTCAAAATAACTTTTTGCAACCGATTAGCCAGGAGTTTAGTGATGACTTTAAGACAGCAGTTAAGAAGAGTGATGGGTCGGAAGTCATTAACTCCTTGCGGTGCGGCAACTTTGGGAATGAGAGTAATATAACCATCATTAATGCTCTCAAGATTGAGCCCTCCCTCAAAAAACTGATCGCATAAAGCATAGAAGTCTTCTTTTATTATGTGCCAACAAGATTTGAGGAATGAGCCATTAAATCCATCCGGTCCAGGAGCCCTGTCGGCCGACATTTCTTTGATAACGAGGTCAATCTCCTGTCTTGTGAACGGAACAGTTAGAACGTCAAGACCATCAATCTTCTTAATAATGCTAGCAAGATTAAATTTCATCTCATGCTTGGATGAAGTACCCAGTCTTTCTTTAAAGGAGTGAAATAGAACAGACTCCTTGCTCGCATGATCTTCAGCAACCGTGCCATCTTGAAGAGTGAGAGATGCAATATTATTCCTTCTGTATCTTTCTGACGCCATGGCCTGAAAAAACTTGGAGTTCTCATCCCCAAAACGAACCCAGCGAATGGTGCACCTTTTCTTCCAATATTGTTTCTGGTATGATAGAAGTCTCAGAATGTGGGCTTTGAAGATAGATCAAAAATTGGTCTCAGGAATGGTGAGTCTCCTTTTGTTTTCAATTGCATCCAGATCGGACAAAGCCTTATTGGAGTTATTAATGGCAGTGGATAGGCGGGAGATGTTTTTACTCCAACGTTTCAGATATTGACGCAAGTGCTTGAATTTTCTGCAGAGTATAGTTGCGCTGTTGGTCACTCTGACTGGCTTATCCCAAGCTGCTTGGACAGTTTCCATGAAACCAGGGTGGTCAATCCAGTAAGACTCGAATCGGAAAAGTTTACTCCGTGGGATTGTTGTTTCGATTGTGACAACACACGGGATGTGGTCAGACACAGGTTTACCTAAGGGTTTAACAATGGTGTTGGGGTAAGCATGTGTCCAATTACAAGAAGTAAAGAACCAGTCTAGCTTTTCTAAAAGGGGATCTTGTTGCATGTTACTCCAAGTGAAAGTACGGCCCTTGATTGGTAATTCCACCAAACTTTGTGATCGTATGAAATCATTAAATGTGATCATATCGTTTACGTTCCCTCCTGGTTTATTACCGTTGTCTGGGCTGCGGATATAGTTGAAATCCCCCACAAGAAGCCAATCTTCATTCGACGGAATATTTAAGGAAAACAACCAATTGGTATAAGTGGTACGTGGGTCACCCTGGCAGGGTCCATAAATATTGACAAGAGTCCATGATTGTGAAGATTGTGTGGATTGGAATCTGATGACCAGGGCAAAATCCTCAGAAGCAATGACCGTGCCAGTAAAAACAGCACTATTCCAGATGGTGGCAATCCCACCCGAAGCCCCATTCGAAGGAATAAAAGCGAACTGATCAAAACGACGAGGGCAACATGATTTGATGAACGCATGATCAATAACTGGTTTCTTAGTTTCTTGCGTTTTGGATCTGCTGGGGGCATTGATCAGAAAATGGAAAATCCTATGTTCCGAGGCCCAGGGTGCTCTTTTTCTCCGGTGCTTAAGACTCTTGGATCATCGAAGAGGGGAGTTGCTTAGGATCGCCTGGAGCCAGTGAGTAGCTGGGGCTGACTGGAAATAGGATACCTAGTTCTTAGCTTTGATCCTTTCTGTTATCCTATTCTAGATCGGTTCCTTTGCTCCAGAATAAAAGACTCCTCTGGTGAATGGTGATGTAATAGGATAGATTCAAAACCCTGGTTTGTGTTATCTGTGGCAGCTATTCTGGTTGTCGCTGAGCGATGTTAACAGTCTGGTGAACTTGTGTGGTTTTGCCTTGCTTTAATAAAAAGTTGGGGCGGGGGGAAACCCCTTTCGTTTCGAAAAAAAAGGACACGTTGATTTGGCAGGATTCCGATGTTCACAAGGAACCAAATTCAAATGGGTTGACTTCTTTGTGATATTTAAATCAAATACTCAGTTTGAATACAAGTCAATTCATTTGAATTATTCTTGATCTTTATAAGTTATTCATTGCAAGAGTACTTGCTCGTGGGTACCAAGAAGTAGTACAATGAATAACTTCAACATACACAAATGGATGAAAGTTTAGGTGAAATTTGCACCAGCTGATTAGTTGAATGTCGATGGAGCTTATACGCCAGGAGTAGTTGCCCCGGGACCATCTCGGTGGCGGGCACAACTTAGAGCGGCGGCGGAAGCTATCGCTGACCTGGAGCGGTCATTAGGGGCGATACGCGTTCAAGTAGATTCTGATGCCCAGCTGCTAATATTTTCGCCCAACAAACAGGAAGGCGGATTCCACCAGCGGCCGAAAACTACTTCAAATGTACTTCCTCCGTTTCTAAATACCCCCTCCGTCCGGAAATACTTGTCATTTAAATGGATAAAAGGAGATGTATCTAAGACAAGAATTTTGGGACGGAGGAAGTATTAGTGACTTCTTTTGATGTCAAGGTTCTCCATCTTTAATCAAGTATAGTATTTTTTTAAAAAACTTTGGCAATCTTTATTAAACAACGATCATATCTGTTACTCCCTCCGTTCCAAAATAGATGACCCAACTTTATACTAACTTTAGTAGAAAGTTGGGTCATCAATTTTGGAACGGAGGGAGTACAAGAGGAGGAACAAGGAAATTAGGAGGTTTATCACACCACACCTCCGAATACTTCCTTGTGTAACTTGCTCGATCGCATGCGCAGCGGCATTGCTCTCCCTGGCACAATGAATGCACCATAGTTGCCCTGCCGAAAGAACTCATCATCTCCCGGCAGCCGTCGGTCATCACAGCTCCCGATTCACGATAATCCACTGTCTATCTTTAATCAAGTTTATTGAGAAAATACCAATATCAAACTAGTACCATTAGATTAATCAAAATATTTTTATATTTAACTTACTTGGTACTGTATGATGTTGGTACCGCCTCGTAATAAAACCGTGCTCTCTCCTCAAAGTTCGTAGTACCAAATAATTTGTAAAGTGAGGGTACCTAATTCAGTGGGGAGAAGTTTGCCAAGCCAATTGTCGCCCATGTTTGGTAGGGCAAAGTTCACATGTCACTTGACCAACAAGCGCACAGATAGGACTACGAGAAACTCCAGGCAGCCACCACTGGTGGATTAGTCCCTCATCCCAGACCGCACATTGGTGTAACACGTTGTTTACCCTTCTGACAAACCAATGCGATAGCATCAATCAAAATTAAAAAATAAATAACCTGTCTCAGTTGAAGTTACATTGTAATGACCTAACACGAGTAACTAAGCACTCATTCTGTGAGCACATAAGAACCACAAACCATTGTCAGTAGCCTCAGTAAGCCGCCTAAGTGCGGTGTGCTGCGTGACCATCATCAGCACCCCACTTTAATTTCTAACCCGCCTAATATACAACCGGTGTTTACTCCATCGCAGTCCTTGTGTTCCAGCTTCTAATCTACAAATTGTACATCAGATGCAGCATCATCCACGACTTTGGCGTTCCTTTAGTAGCTGTAAACATCCACAAAGGTTACATGTCAATACCTACAGGAACTTAGGCCAGTGATCAGAAATCTAGGTTCAGTCGCAGCTCACATGGCCTGGAGGACTGGGGAAGTTCTTCCGACTATACCTGAGATATGCTGGCGATATTTTAAGCTTCAGACAGTCATCATTCTGCTTAAACGGGTGCCCTCGTTCTTATCAGGGGCAGGTCCTAGCGCTGTAATCACCTGCGGCATGGTCATTCCTCCAGAGACAATTATTTCTGTAGAGAGCATAATAGCAGAAACATAAGATTAGAAATTCAGGTGATATCCCTCCGTTCACAAATATAAGATGCTCTAACTTTTTTCTGAATCAGATGTATATAGACACGTTTTAATGTGTTTGTTCACTGATTTCAGTTCGTATGTAGTCCATATTGAAATATCCAAAACATCTTAGATTTGCAGACGGAGGGAGTTATTATAAAGACTATCATATCAAACTTAACGACCACAATAAGAGACATGCCCTCAAAATAATCTTATGCTGGATTGAGATGTTACAAATAAACTGCCAGCAAGAAAATAACAAGAACATATAGTATTCGCAAGTGTTGATAGGATTTAGCATTTAAAGGAGCTGTTATAGAAGGCATTGAATTATTCTCTTTTGGACAGAACAGCGGAAATGATAAGGAGCTTAAAAGGGGATAGTCAAAATAAAACTAACCTATCCCTTCTCGAATGGACAGATTGGGCCTTATAATTTCCGCAGAGTTCACCAAAAAGATATCACCAATATATAGATGATTGGTTGGCACATAGACACTACACAGTTCTTCATCACCTTTGTCAGTCTGCAATGCAATGATAGATGATTACATCAGAATCCAACAAAAGCAAAGTATATTGACTCACCATTAACATGCTAACCATGTGGACATAGACAATTAGGTATCACATAGTTCATCGCTTCTGTCAGTGTTGATCCTGGACAAAACAACAGAAAACAAGAAAGGACAAAGGTCCCTTGACTATCTGTAGCAGTTGTCCTTAATGTAACTTGATAAATAATTCTTTACAACATTTTCTAGAGCTCAAGACCTGAAGTACCGTATGTTTTGACGCGTCCTATGATTGATTGGACATGCTTAGTTTTGTTCTTATTTGGCCTTATGCAAACTTACCAGCAAATAATCTTTCATCTTTGAGACAGAGCCAAGTGAGTCTATATTTGGCCTTGTGACTCCAATGTGTAAATGCCCCCCATAAACTTGAAGCAGCTCTAGCTGGCCTTTTCAGGGTTTCCACAACAAATTTATGTACGAGAGAGGAGTGACTGATTTAAAAGCACCTTATATAGAGATTATAGGTTAATCCCGATAAGCTGACTACTAAGATAAGCCCAGCCAGGCCACATTAGGCTTAGTCTTTAATTATTTTCGGTGAATCTTTACACTCTTGAGATATAAAAGGGTTTAGATATCACAAATCGCAACTAATGGGTGACACTTTCCTGAAAGTGAACTATTTCATGCATGAGGCAACACAGAAAAAGAGCACACACAAGTACGGTGTGAATCTTTGTGTAGCTCATTATTCTCGAAAGCATATAAATGAGTAAATTATCTTGAATGAAGCATTCAAATTCGGTTGATGCTGTCAATCCATCTGTAGAAAGCGATTTGCATAAACAAGTACCTGAAGAATCATGCTCGATGTTATGAACCCAAATGCGTATTCACCAGCACGGGGATGGCTAATTATTGCCACTTCTTTAAATGCTGCTGTATTTTGATCTGTCAAATGAATAAAATGTATTATAAGAATTTTTTCTGGTTGGGCAGAAGGAACTACAAGTAAGTTGGAACATAAAGATTTCAATCAAACCAGTTTGTCAATGATGTGGTGCATAGAAACAGCAAACATGCTGTTGTCGCAACATTCATATGGTCTTCGTGTGGATTATCCTATTAACTTCATAAGCTCATGTAACTTAAAAAAAACTAGTGGCCTATAAATGTGTTTCTTTGAGAAGTACTGGTACTTATATAATGTTTTACCCGACTAAGAAGTTATGGGTTTGTATATATATACGCCATCCACTGACACTTTTCTTCAAGAAAAAGTTATGCACTAACAATGAAAATCATACATGACGGAAATTTAAGAAAGAACGAACATAGTTGTCAGATATTCTGGAGCACTCCAGATGATCATAAATTACCTGGTGAAACAGCAGTACTAACTTGCTTTGATGCAGAATATATGTGCCTTACAAATGGCATTTTCTTTATAAACCATTCTCCAACCCAGAAGACAGTTGAGCCCACCCATGATGACACAAATATTCCAACAATAAATATGAATACCAGAGATGTCACAAACCCAAGGCCTGGAATCAAGAAAAATTGTAGTACTCAGTATAGAGCAAATCATGAATATTTGTCAGTAGAACTAAGTAATGACAGTTTGTTTTTAATAGCCTGAGGCTGCTTTTTCCTCATGTACTCAATGATTTCAAAGGATCTCAGTAACTGGTACCATCAGGAGCTCGGTACAATTTTTTCCATCGTACAACTAACGAGAGCAGTATATATAAACTAAAAAGCCTTAGCAGTCCCACAGAAACAAGCACATCTCTCTGAACTCAAATTTGCATGTGATAGATCCTTTTGGAGATTAAATCTAGATCAAACACAAGCAAGGAGCCAACGGAGAAAAAAAAAAGTAGGCTAACTAAGTCTGCACCACTATATGGCATACAAATAGAGTAAATATGTACTCCCTCTGTAAAGAAATATAAGAGCGCTGTGATCTAAACGCTCTTATATTTCTTTACGGAGGGAGTATTACTGTTTGTCTGATACTACAATTTTACCATGACCAGCAAGTGGCTAGACATGAGTATTTGTGGAACAATTACCAAATACATCGACTCCAAGCTTTGCATAGAGTGGACTGAAAAATCCATCAAAAAATCGAATAAACCACCAAGTGATGAAGAATGTCACAGCCATTGGGAAAATAACTACACTGCAAACAAAAAAGAGAATATTAGGCATCTATAATTTACAGGTCTCGCAACTTCTATGAATCAGTTCTTGCAAAGCATACCATCCAGTCATAAATTTTCTTGACACCCAGCTTTGAAGGACCGCAAAGCATGCCTATTGAATTAGCAGGTTAGGTATGAAATAACTAGTTGGAAAAGATATAGCGTAGCATGCAGAGAAAGTACAGCTCATTCAGGTAAAATGAGAGAACAGAACAAGAACGTACAGTAACAATACTGGGTCCAAGTGTTGTCTACTTTGATCGAACAATCTTTATACTCTAGTGCCTAATAATCGATGGTTTACTAAACAACACTTCAAGATGGAGCATATGTACAGATAACCAAAATATTTAAGCAGTATGATTGCCCAGAGGATGCTGTCAAGTTTTAGTGTCAGTTGATGAGTTTGGGGTTCCAAAGACCTAATAATACGGGGCAGTTAACTAATTGCAGTTGTCAAATTCCTATTGTTAGTTGCATTTGCATATTCTCCAACAGAACTATGACCTGCAGAGCCAGTACTCATATGCATTTGCTATTTATGAGAATAAAGCAAATGCGTATACCGCACGTTCAATATCATGATCAAACCAAGCACATAGTGTTATAGGAGGTCATTCAGACACATGCAAGATGACCACATCTAAACTTCATTAAATTCACTTTTGCCGGGTTATAAAACCTGCGGCGTGCATCCTGAATAGTAGGTTTGTCGAACACAGGCATCTGGCTGGAGCTCCGCAGTAAGACAGCCTACACAGGTATCTCTACCTCCAACAGGACTCGCACTGACACTGATGTGGTCAATTTCTCCGACTGTTTACGGCATAGACATCTGATCAATATTACACAAATACGCATGACAGAGTAAGCAGACCTCCAATGCAACCATGGAAACCCTTATAGTCAACCTTGGCGACAACCCCAGTAGGCAGACGGCAGGCAGAAGCCTTGGATTCGATCAAACGGCGGCAGCGCTGAGGCGCGGCCAGATCCGAGCAAGCAACTAGATGGGTTCCGGTAACTCTAAGCCCCGCCGCGTCGTGGGGGACTACAGGGAGTGGCAAGGCAGATCGATCCGTATCGCACCTGGCGGGTGGAGGTGGCCGGCGAGGTGGGGCGCGGCGGCGACTTGACGGGGTCCTCGGGGTCCGCGGGCTCCGGCGCCTGGCCCATGGGCACGGCGACGTACTCCTTCTCCTCCGGCATTGCGGCGGAGGGTTCTGGCGGGGTCGAGGCGGGCGGGAGGGGAGGAGGAGGGCGACGGCGACGGTTTCGGTAGCTAGTGTGACTGCAGCAGCTGCAGCGGAAAGAGGAGGAGGCGGTTGGTGGCGGAGTACGCTGGGGGGAGGGGACGCGTCGTGGAGTGACCGAACTGCCCCACGCTACCGTGTTGTACCCGTGGGGCCCGTGCGGTTGGACGTGACGTGGGGTCCACGTGTCACTGAACGTGGGTCCCGGGAGATAGCGTGGGCCCAGCTGTGGGAGGAGGAGGAGGAGGAGGAGGAGGCGTAGCGGACGGCGGACGCTGCGGGTGGCGGCGAGGGTCATGGTCAAATCCGTCGCGCGCGCGGTCGGTCGTCGGTGATTGACTCGGTTCACTCTGTCCATTTGAAAACCGAACCGAAAAACCATACCGAAAATAAAATGAACCGAATCGATTTTATGATTTTTATGGTTTCTGGTTTCGGTATGGTATGAATTTTTCATACCGATTTGAACTTTGGTTTTTATGGTATATACCGATAAACCGAACGGTTAACAGAATAAACCGAAGTAAAAAATAAATTTATATTTCTTGAGATGAAGAACCATACAAGTTGTTGTTTTTCTTGTACATGAGTCAAATTCACTACTAAGCACGTAACTTTTTCTTGTAACATACTCATTTTTCTTTTTTTTTAAATGCTAAGCACGTCCATAACCATCAACAGATGAATCAATTCATGCATATATATTTATATATATAGTCATATACTATGTAAAATAGTATGTGTTTTGCGTCATAAATTTGCAAATTATTATTACGTCATTTTCAAATTCGCGTCAACTTTGGTTTTTATGGTATATACCGAAACCATACCGAAATAGTTTGGTATATACCGAAACCGAACCGTATTTATTTTCATACCGTATTTATCAAAGTATTAATACCATACAAACCGAAAAACCGTATAAACCGAACCATGTAAACCGAATAAACCGAACGCACAGGGTGAGACTCGGTGTCCTGGTTTTATCCGTGGGTCGACTGTTTGTTCGATGTTTCTGAGTCGACGGGTCGTGTTCTACTGTTTGCGTTTGGGCCGGCGTGCCCAACCAGTCAGTCCATTTGGGCCTCCGGTTTTGTAATATATATGGCGTAGTAAAGGGAATTGTATGCCTCAAAAAGAAAAGTAGAGGGAATTGTATGCGATTGTATATATACACAATAAAAAGATGTTGGCTTGATAAAATCTCTGTTGTTATGCGAGAATTATCATGGGTGCCCAGATCCTGCTAATAATTATCGATCGGAAGGTGTTACGAACATATCCGCATATTATTAAAGTCACACGTTCACTAACTAGCGGTGTGTAGGAGGACTAGAAGGTCATAGAGAATGAGAGGACGGGCTCTGAAATATTTTGGATGATCTCGGAAGTGTTCTAGGATGTCCGGGAGCATCCCGGATTTACCTATAATGCCCTGGAAGGTGCTAAAGCTTCTGAAAGACCACGAAATGTTCTCGAACATTCGAGAATATTATGAAGGGTCCCTAGTGACTAGTGAGCCGCCCCCTATGCCTTGAGGGGCAAGGTGCCACATGGACCCAAATTGGTCGCCTGCCACATGACTTGTGGGGCAAGCCACCCGAGAGGTGGATACTAGGAGGACTCCTCTTCTAGGTCGGTTGAACCAAGGAAGGATCCCCTCCCCAAGTAGATCATCCTTATTTCCCATCCACCTACACATGAGAGGTGGGAGCGCACCATGGACAGACAAAAAGGCCTTGGAAGGCGACCACCCTTGCCCTATGCCCTCTCTCTTGCCCTGAGCCCTCTCACTTTCTCTGATCTAGACTGACTACGGATTGTTACATCGCTAGGCTATCTCTCCTTCTAGTTTTCGCAGTACCTCTTTGGTTAATCCATGAAGTGCCTCTAGATCAGTACACGTGGATACCTTGGAGGTGTCGTCTACTTCTACACTAGATCGGCTGATCATCCTGGAGAAAATTCTCGCAACCGGGAGGCATAACCTAGCTGCAAGAATCGGCGAGCTTCATCAACTCTTCTTCCTCAACTTTCATTGGGTGAGATGACCGTCACTTGTGCCTCCGTAGTATTCCTGAGATTGACGTGAGTGAATAGTCTTTTTTGTTGCATAGCACGCTCCCCTACAGAGAACAAATCTCCTACCCCCTCCACCCTCCCTAAAGAGAAATTAGCAGGTGTCAACATTTAGATAGCTAAACTAGGCAACCCATTTACCCACTGCTAGTACTAGGATTGGATCGATATCTCGATGATGCGAGCTTGATGCTAGATACACTTATACTTAAGGTTTTGATGGGTTGAGACGTGATACAACAACTAAAAGCATTTCCTGCGCTTCATAGCACAACGGCTGCCCTGAATGCCATACAATGGATATTTTGGCAATAGCGCGTTGATTGTCCATGGATGCTTTACATGCTCGAGGCCCATTTTTCAACGTATTTTCTTCTTTTAATTTGTATTTATTTCTAGGTTTTTATTTTTGTTTTGCTTTTCTTTTTTCCACCTACCTTTTTCATTTCTCTTATTTTCCCTACTTGTATAAATATGTTTGACAAAGACATACACATTTTTTAACTCCTGAACACTTTTTAAAATTAAGAAAAATTGTAAAATGTGTGAACACTTTTAAAAATTTATACAAACATTTTTCCTAAAATGTGTGAAACCTTTTTTGTAAAATTACATGATGTTTTGCTTAATTAAAAAAATTGAGAAAATAGGTGAACATTTTTTATATGAAAAATCTCTAAAATTACACGAACATATTTTTAGTCACGTGAACATTTGTTTTGAAAGGTATCCACGTGAACTTTATCAAAAATTCGTGGACAGTTTTAAATAAACTTGATTTTTTTCTTCTTATAATTAAATGATTATGTAAATAAATAAATAATATATTCATTTGAACATAGAAAAAAAATCAAATTCATGGGTCGTACCAAACCAGCCCATTAGCATCTGCTGTAGCCGTGCGATCGTAATGCTCGCTATAAGAGCAACATAGCAGTGCTGACTGCCAGTTCTAAATAAAACGAAGTGCCCACTGCCTACTTCCTGTCGTCTAGTTGGATATCAATTTGTTGGCTCATTTGTTTCTGGGTTGAGTAGTGGTCACTTGTTGGGCCTTGCTGTGGCGGTTGATAGGATTGCTGTTGTGCGAACAAGTGACATGAACGGGGACACATGTGACCACATGATACAAAGCGGACGCTCAACCATTGACAACCGTGGTTGGGTGACGTGAGAGCCGTACGAGCTCTCTGAGCAACTCGTTTCTATCGATCTTAAAGAAGAGAAAGGCTCAAACTCTCGTGCGCTGACCAAAGGGCCCAATCGCGGGGATGACGAAGTCAAAATGGTGAATTTAAAGATATGACCTCTAAGGTTTATATTATGTGCCATCACTAAAGTCACTATGGCACAATAAGTATAGTTGTCAATTCATCTTTTCACGGATGCGGTGGCGCCTGCTAGACATAGGGTGCCAAATCTCTCGTGTTTTAGTCTCAAGGTATACCTGATATTCAATGGTATTATGTGAATTATTAGCTAGTACTTTTTGTTAGTTTGATAAGAAGTACTCTCTCCATTCACTTTTTAAGTCATTTCAGTCAACTAAAATTGAGCTGTTTTGCACGCTGTCTGAAGTGTCTACAACGCCTTATAAAAGTGAACAGAGAGAGTAGTTGATTATGCTTTAAGGAAAAAAGATGTGAGGCAACACCCATGGCTTAAACACCTAACTAAAGTTCTAGCATTTTAACTTCTTCCACCCTGTTACGACTTGCAACGCTCAAACCATTCCCGAGCTAAGAGTATAGTGCTCATAGCCTCGTACAAAAGAGCCAAATACTACAAACAAAGTATATATATCCAACCACTTTTTAAATGTACATCATAAAGAGCCAAAACATAATTTTGGTCGGTTTTGCTAATCCTCAGTTGCTTGAAACTTTCTTTCACGTCTATTGATTTTGGATGAATATCTTCGAGGGGCCTAGACGATGGTGCCGCAATGGATAGAAGCGCCCCCGAAGTAGCTCCGGGTTGATGTGGCAACATTGCCATTGCTGGAGGAGAGTTCGAGGTTTGATAGATGGCCGGGAGCGACGTCAGCGCATGGGAGGCACCGGCTCGCCTAGGCGAGGCAGGCAGTTGGGAGATGGTACATGAGAAGGAGGAAGAGTTCATCGAGAAATAGAGAAATAAGTGAACATGAATCTGACTAGAGAGAGGTAGAGGAAGGATGGCCCTACCATTTATTTCGTATGCGTCTCACAGGAATCAGGATGGTTTTTTTTTAGACAAGTCATACGTGTCTCCAATTTTGGTCCATTTTATCATTCGATCAACAACTTGGCTTTTGAACCAATCTGTGTTTGGATGGCTAGAGGTACATTGGTATCCCCAACCCACCAGGGTTTAAGTCCTGGTGTTCGCTTTATTTCTGAATTTATTTCAGGATTTCCGGCAACGCGCTTTCAGTGGGAGGAGACGTTCCCGTCGACAACGAGGCGCCTACCGCGACTTTGTAAATCTCAAGATGATATGCCGGCTCAGTTTTTCGGAGGTGCTCGTAGGATAGGGTGTGCGTTTGTGCATTCATAGGGGTGCGTGTATGCGCGTATGTGTGAGCGTTTGGGTCTGTACTGCGTTAAAGAAAAACAACTTGCCTTTTTCTTTCTCCAACTGTGAATAACCTTTCTTTATTTTTCTTTGAAAAAGGTCTATGCCAGGATATTATCAGATCAGCGTAGCGACAAAAAAGCGAGGAGATGCTGGTCTAAAACCAAACCTTCCTTCGTCTTCATTTAAAAGGAAAAGGGAAACCTGATTTTCAACATCAACAAAGCGAAAGAACGAACATGAACATTACAGTGCTGCGGTGTGGCGTGCTCTGGCTTCCAGCACGCGCGCATGTTCAAGTTTTGAACGGCACGGCATCACACCATCGGCGCACGTCTGAGCTAGCTCTCCCAGTGTCACAGCAACTCTTTTCTTCAAGCAGAAAAGTAAACAAGAAACGGACCACTATTGAGGTGGCGGCGGATACTGGTTCGAACCGGACCATGAGCCCGTGGTCGCCGGGTAGGTCCATGCAGTCTCCGCGGGCCATGCCCACTGCGCCGCGTCGCCGTGCTCCGCCGCCGCGCCGCCGTAACCCGAAGCAGAGGACGCAGAGGACGGCACGGAGGCCACCGTCACAGAGGACTCCGGGAACGAGTAGGACCCCGAAGAGGAGCCACTGATGCCGCCGCCGCCGCCGCCGCCGTAGTACGGCGGGAACCCGCCACCCCCTGCGCGCAGAAGCATCTGGTACTGCAAGTAGTCCGAGACGGCGCTGGCGGGGTAGGCGGCCGCCGAGGAGGCCATCGTCGGCGCTGCGCTCGCGGTGGGTGCCGGGGCGGTGAGGCGCGCGTCCTCGGGGAAGTTGAGCTTGGCGCGGCTGCCGCGGAAGCGGAGCGCGGCCTCGTCGTAGGCGCGCGCGGCGGCCTCGGCGGTCTCGAAGGTGCCGAGCCACACGCGGGCGGCCTTGTGCGGGTCGCGGATCTCTGCGGCCCACTTGCCCCACGGCCTCTGCCTCACGCCGCGGTACCGCCGCTCCGGCACGCTCGCCTGCTCCGCGGCCGCCGCCTCGCCGCCGCCGCCGGCGTACGTGTGCGGGTACTGCTCCCCCATGGCTGCGTTCTGCACGTCCGGGCTCCGCTCCTGTCCTGCCGAGCAAGAAGAAGAAGATGATGGTCTATATAAGCGCGAGAGGCCAGCACGCACCATTTGACTGTATGAAAGGGCGGCTGACTATACGGTTATACGTACGTACACATATTTTTGTTTTCATATAATGTAGCGAGAGATGCGTTCATCTGTGTCGACCGGCTGCGTGCACGTGGAGTGCGTTCCTACCGTTCATGTGCTGGTATACATTGGGGAGGTGGTATATTTGTTGTGTTGCACGAGTGCATTGAACAAAGCATATACTCCCTCCGTCCGAAAATACTTGCCATCAAAATGAACAAAAAGGGATGCATCTAGAACTAAAATACATCTAGATACATCCCCTTTTATTCATTTTAATGACAAGTATTTCCGGACGGAGGGAGTACTAGTTTGGTAGGAGTATTCTCTCATTTTTCCTTCTCTCTATTTAGATTTTTTAGCTCAGTCAAATGATATAGTAGTATATAAAAATAAAAAATAAAAATGAGAAAAAAAATCTTGTATGAATCTCCATGAAGATGGCACGAACATAGCATTCACTGGGACATAACGAAATGCAAATTTTGCGGTCAATAACGGTCGTTGCGTGTAGTGCATGCATGGCAGTGGTTCTGACGTAGCACTCTGTCTTTTCTTTGTTTATCATGGGGCTGACGTGGCACTCCTGTCGTTGCAAGCAAAGGGATTCCATGGAACACACCAGAACACTTATACTAGGGGGCACGTCACAAACAGTTTGATTAACCACCAGCACCAGCTTTAGATTCCTCATGACTAACACATGCACGGGAAAAAAACAGTTCACAATAATAAACACAAACTTCACGGAAAAAACAAAGAAACCAAAGGAAAAAAGAGGCAAAAGCGTTACTAATGTCGGAACGTGGTGACACCGACCTGCAAGCGCAAACATTCTCCTCTCACAATAAACAACGAGCGAGCGGAATGAGTCTCAATCCTCACCTGCTGCGAGCTGATCCGGTGTCGGCGCGGCGGGATAGTAGCCTCCCTGCGCATGCACGTAGCCCCCCATTGCCGGGTGGTCCTCCCAGCCGTCGTCGGCCCAACGGCCGTCGCCGCCGGACACGACCCTCGCGAGCGCCGACACCATCGTCGACATCTCCTGCGCCTGGTACTCGCCGGATAGCACCGAGCCTGCCGCCGCCTCCCCGCCGTCGCCATCCTGCTCCCGCCCCGCCATCCCGTACCACGCTCGCGAGCCCGGTAATGCCGCCGTCGCCGCCGCTCGCATGCAGCACGCGATCGTTCGAGTGGCTCGCTAGCTCGCTAGCTAACTAGTTCGAGTTCAAAGTACTCTCAACTTGGATCCACTAGCTGGCTAGTTCGAGTTCAGCTTCACGAGGGGGACTGGCCGCTATATATACACGCGCGCACGCAGGCATGAGATCAGGGATGGAGGACGAGTACTTGAGTAGACCAGACGAAGAAGAAGATGTAATGCGCTCGTTCGAGCGGGAGCTACGGTGTCCACGCTAAGCTAGAGCGAGCTGAGCACTAGCTAGCTGAGCTAAGCGGGCAGAGAGCCGCCAAAAATAGGCGTGGTTCAGATTTGGACCGAGTCTCGCGCTGACCACGTACTGTCCCTTCAGAGCAAGTGGGCAACGATCGACGACCCATCAGACGGCCGGTGATGAGATCTGGAGAGAGAGAGAGAGAGAGAGAGAGAGAGAGAGAGCGAGCGAGCAAACGTGCATTATTTTAGCAGCCGGCGTACGTTAGGCAAACTTGGCGATCAGAGACCGATCATGGATAGACGCATTGTTTCAGCCGCATGCGTGTACGCATCAGTATTTTTTTTGTCGGCCTGACTATCTGTACTGTACAGCAAGTCAAACTGGTCATCATGCATGCGGATACAAACGAGACAGTGTAGTAAAATGCTCAAAACCTTGTAATAGTACTGTACGTATACGGTATTTTATTCGGATCATTATTAGGGCTACGGATTTCGATAGACATGACTACAT
>NC_041381.1:510983150-510983877 GCF_002162155.2 Triticum dicoccoides | reverse complement strand
AAAAAAACATGAGTGCATGCATACATGAGGGCGGGCGCGTGGCCTACGGCTGGCCACTTGCTAGACGCCCTACCCTACACCACGCCGAGTGACGTGGTCCTGGTCCAGGCGTGCGTGCGTGCATGCACCCGAGGTTTCCACGCCCATGGCCGTGGGTCAAGCTCGCCCCGGCGAGGTGAAGTTCGATCTCCTCCTCCTCCTCCTTCATGTGGCATGGACAAATCTTCTCCGCCCGGCCGACATTTGGTGTGCCGAAGCTCTCAGGCCACGTCCAGATTCGGCTCTCCTCGCCTCGAGTCGACGTGTTGTTCCAACGTTTTTCCACGTCGTTCGTTCCACTCTTTCCTGGTCGATCCGGCACGCGCGCGCGCACGTGCGCGTGCTCGTGTTAATCTGGCACGCGCCGCCTGGAATGTTCTGCGAGAGACTATGAATGGACTTCCGAATGATCGACGCCAAGCTCCGGTAAATAATGAGTAGCTCAACGCACTCGCTGTCTTTTTTTCCTTCCTTTTTTGCGAATAACAGTCACACCGTCGCCGCCTGGAATGTTCTGGTAAATAATTTGGCACGCGCCGCCTGGAACTGGAATGTTCTGCCAGAGACTATGAATGGACTACCGATCCACGTCAAGCTCTTAGCTCCGGTAAATACTTCCAGTGTAGTACTGTAAAAAACGGTTTTATATTATGGGATGGAGGAAGTAATTATTAGCAGCTCAATGCAG
>NC_041381.1:510834424-510982976 GCF_002162155.2 Triticum dicoccoides | reverse complement strand
TGCGAATAACACACTGACACAGTCGCTGTCTTGCTGAAATAATATGGAAATACTACTACTGGTAGCTGGGCTTTGTGGTTTAACCGATCGTCCGTACCGCCACTAATAACTTCTTAACTGCTTGTACTGCAGCGGTGGTCGGTGGTGGGCTGGTCCTCTCCGGTCAACACACACTGTTGCATACCATAAATTTTTATTAGGAGTTGCCAAAGGCGCGTGCATGCATTCCTGATTCCAGATCCGATCCCATCGACCCGACAATGAGGTTGACCTAACAGGCTAACAGCGGACATCCATGTCACTCGGGGACTCATGTCAGATCGCATCACAGTAAACAAAGCATATTACGGTACTCCCATTTGTCTGCAAATGTAGATTATTTTTAGCGTTCTCTTCGTGCCCAACGCAGAATGTTGACTGCTACTTTCGAAGATAGCGTCTCCATCTTTTTATATTTTCCATGTTCTCATATAATGGTTTGAATTGCGACCGTTCATCTGAACTATACCAACCATTGGATCTGCGTCACGCAATATGTTTTTTTTATCTTCATCTTTGCAAGGCAATGCTAATTTGGAAATTTCAAGAGCAACTCTAGCAGAGTTGCTATATCTACTTGATCAAAATATCCGAAGATCACATTTTTTTTACAACTATTATGGCAATTTTGGTAACAAAAAACACTCTATCAGAGCCATCGAATGCATTCAGATATCAATAATTAATGAAGTATCCTCCATATTTGACCTTTCAGTCATCATATATGGCGTCTCAGGGCTGCCTTTGGAGCGCGCTCCATAAGACAGTAATGTGTAAACTACATGTGGCGTGACCGTTTAAAAAAAAACATGTGGCATGAAGGAAACTTTGAAGAGGTTGAGAGAAACTGGATGTCCCATTGACGAGTGGATCCCATGATTATGAAGAAAGACATATATGAAGACTTTGAGTTTGCCAGGTTTCTCTGCAGCCTTCATAATTTTTTGAAGTGCATTCCAAACGGTTATAGAGGCTGTCTTTTTGGCGACTCTACTAGAGTTGCTCTGCAGCATGAGTATCTTTTTGGCGACTCTACTAGAGTTGCTCTGCAGCATGAGTATGTGTAGTGCCGATGAGGGTGCCAAGGATAGACATCTCGTACCGTGTCTAAACTAGTAAAAAATCTTCAATGTGTATTACCTCTCTCAAAACCAAACTTGGCCACCCTCTTATAATGGCTAATCTACCAGTGCCTTGCTAGATTAGCCTAGAACCTGAATATGAGCACATTGCTCTTGCTCTTATGCTATCATGTTTTTTTCAATGGAATACAAGGGTATTTCTATTATTTGGAGTTTGTTACATGGTCTCCGGTCTTTTTTCCTGCGGGGACAAAGGTCCTCAATCCAAGTGAGGCGGAAACTCTTTTGAATATCTTGATACATTCCAAGTAACCATTCAACTGCATTTATCATTATTCCATAGCAACACATAGGCTCCTAGTAGCAGCAAGAGAAACTGAGATCAAAATGTAGAAGAAAATTGGGGAAAAAAGAAAACAGGAAAGCTTTTGCAAGACACAACCAGCATCATTATTTTCATCCCACACCAAACCGGCAAGCGGATTCCTATCTTATGAAATTTCCATGGCTCAACTCTATGATCCATTTTTTTTCTTAGGATTACTATCCTTTGCACACACATCCATCCCCCCTCCAAAATTTATTTGTCGTCGAGGATCCTTCTTTTAGTTATGGGTGTGGTACTGTGTGAGTTGAGGCCATCATCTAATGGCGCTCCTTGCACATCCCTCTGGGTGCGTCGTTGGACATGTAGATATGCGAACCTGGATTAACCATAGGCTTGTAATTTATTTTCTTCAGGGCAAATGAGGAGGCTAGGACATTCAGGTCACAAACCCACTCGATTCACTACGTGGTTTAACTATCAATCTATCAAATGGCTCCGCTTGCAGCGATCACGTCATCTATTTCTGATCAGGCGTAATAAAATACTAGAAGGGTTGGGTGTGCTTCACTGCGCCGTCGGGGTTGTTGGGATTTCACGAAGATAAAATTGGTTTGGCGCGTGGGGAAGATGATGAGGTGTATTTTTTTTTTGTAATGTGGTGCTTTAGAGGGCTTTCTTGGCGATGTGATTACGTGTTATCTTCTACTCATCAAATACTTATGTGGAAAGTTTTTTTGCGTTGGTGGCCGCATGTACTACATTGGTGCTACAGTGTCGCTTGTTTTTTTTGCGGAGAGCTATAGCGTCACATGTTGACACTTATTTTTAAAATGGTGAGAGGGTGCATATGTCTGATGTGTTTTTACATCCTAGTTTTTGCCGATTAATTTAAGAAATCATTGACCCAATCAAAATAGTGAATCAATTTCAAAATCGAATACCTCATCTGAATGAGAGAGCTCGTTGCGGTCAAAATCGTGAACCAAATTCAAAGTTGAACATCGCACTTGAATGGGATGGCTAAAAAATTAGGAAGTATAGTGAATTAGATGATTCAGGGAAAAATAGGTGTATGAGGACTGGTGTTTTTAAGTGGTGAGAGGGTGCACGGCGCTGATATGTTTTAGTAGGTCGGTTATTGTCGATTAATTTGAGAAATTGTTGCCCTAGTCAAAATCATGAATTAAATAAAGAACTATTACCCTAACTAAATGAGATAGATCCTTGAGAAATCGTTGACCCGGTCAAAATCATGAACCGAATTCAAAATTAAACATCTCATTTGAATGGGATGGCTAAAAATTAGGGAGTATAGTGAATTAGATGATTGAGAGAAATAGGTGTATGGGAACTGAGGGTGCACAGTATTGATGTGTTTTTATAGCCTGGTTGTTGTCGATTAATTTGAGAAATCGTCGACCTATAGTCAAAATCGTAAATCAAATAGAAAATTATTACCCTACCTGAATTAGAGAGATCCTTGAGAATTCTTTGGCCCAGTCAAAATCATGAACCAAATTCAAATGTAACATCCCAATTGAATGGGAGGGCTCTAAAATTAGGGAGCTATTATAGATGACTAGTAAGTCCTTAGTAAAAACATTGTTTTGGTATTTCACAACTGTCTAACAAACAATTATTTAAGTCACCGGCTCATAGCTAGGTCCATCTGATCTAAACATGAGATTATCCATGATGTTGTGATATTTACCATGAGGAATTTATATTATTCCATTTATATAAGCGGGCAAAATTTTGAAAATTGACTACATGCTCCGAAAGTGTTGTTCTGATCCTAAGCTGATGTGAGCTCGGCTGAACAGTAAAATAAAAAACATTGATTTTTTTCAAAACATTTTGATTTTTTTCATGTCGCACGCTGACAAATGTTTTCATTGCTTGCAAAGTTTCATGATGAAATGATATTCGTGTAAGACATGAAAAAAAAAAGATGCTCCAAAATGCTTTTGAAAAAAAAACATTTTGGAGCATCGATTCTTTTTTTTTTGCCACGTTTTTCACGAATGTTATCTGGCGATGAAGCTTTGCGAGCAATGGGAACATTTGTTAATGTCTGGCCTTTTTTTTTACACTTCACGAGCTCACACGAGCTCGGGATCAGAACAGCAGTGTCCCTACATGCTCTATATACTTTATCATGTCTATTTAGGAACAGAGAGGTAGTATTAGTTCACTGTTAAACATGTATACGTCGTTTTTCTGGTGGGCCCTGAGAGGCACCTAAACATGTCGACAGCACGTATCTAGTCTTGGAGACAGGCGTGCAAAGTTGGACATGCATGGGGCATTGAGAAGTCAAGTTTGTTTGCTCGAGGAGGTCTGCATGGGAAGCGAAGCGAAGCAGCCGCATTCTGCCAAACGGTTTCAGTTTCTTTCCTGGTTTGTGACGATCAATCGATCTGCACGGAGGGCTCTAAAATAAGCCCGCCTTCGGGAAGCATGCTAAAGGACTACAGACCGTGGAGAAAAACGCAAAGATCTGTCCTGAAAAGACGATGCGGAGTTGGGACGCCTCCAGCAGACATTTGTCCCCAGCCAGGCAATGATGAAAAGGGAAAACGTGATCGAAAACCACTGGTTATCTTATTAATAGTATGGACCTAACTTGCCTTTCCCTGTTTTACATAACGAAATTAGGTTTCACACTGTACGGAGTGGTTTCCACTATTTTGGACAAACTTGAAGACTGAAGTCCTAATCCGATAAAATTTTTGGCCCTGAAAATGAACAGGAGGACTTGCTAGTGTTTATTATGATCGGCCTGTCGTGTGCACTTGGGAGTTGAAACTTTTGAAGCCAGGTTCAGACTTGCAGCTCGGTGGAATTTTAGCACCGACAAATAAATTTGAAAAATCAAAGCTTCATTTACATTCCTTTTTTGACAATGCTACTGCACGGTCTTATCCTCCAAGCAAGCAAGCGTGCGCTGCCTCTGACAAAGGCATGCACCACGTTTCGTCGCACAGTGTGGTGTGGTCTGCCACACACGCCACCGGTCAAAGGTCAAAAGGCCTTCTATTTGAGCGGCCTCTTCATGAAAATTTGATCAGAGACTCTGTAGATTATTTTTTGAGCAAAAGAGACTCTGTAGATGCTATTCACATTAGAGCATGGACACATGGTTTTCTAGAGCCTACCCAATCACCAAACTGGAAAACTGGCCCAACCTAAAGAACCAGAGTAAATAGCATAAAATTATCCAAAAAAAAAGAACATAAACTATCAGCTTCATGGTCAGGGTTCCAAAATTCTATCTTTCTTTTATAAAACACTAGCACCTCAGGGGTGGGATCCAAGTATCCAACCACTACACTAACCCTTAGAGCATCAACAACCGTACCTCTCAAACCCGCCTCACACGCCCGGGTGGACCGCAAGGTCACTGTCCGATCACGCTCTTTTAATCCAGACAGGTGCCTTAAACGGACCTCATACGCCCGGGCTGACCGGCACCCCCATATACATGCCAAATATGGGGCGGATATGGAGGCGCCCATGCACGCCCGCCACATCGGTCTGACGACAGGGTCCCATGCGGAAATGCCCGAAAACCCGGCGGTCCAACGGACGCTCCGTCGCCGCGGTGTGAACGCTGCATGGCGCCGCCCTGGCTCGCCGCCCAAGACCAACTCCGGCTATTTAAGCCGGCCGGCGTCCAGCAACCCAAACCCACCCCCCTCTCCCTCTTCGCGCCGCCAGTTCGAGCCCATCCACCTCCTCCCTCTCCCGCTCCGGCGTTCTGCCCACGATCCGACGCTCCGCCCACGCTCTGGCACTCCGCCATGGTCCGAAACAAGATCACCTACTATGCCATGCTGACACGGGAGCGTTGCTAATCCAACAGGAGATTCGGGCAAGGCAAGCCGTGCACGCCGCTCACATTGCTGTCGGGCTGCCTTCAGGCTCACCAGAGCCGGAGAAGGAGAAGAGGAGCCGAGGGAAGAGGAGGAGGAGGAGATGGCTTTGATGGAGGTGAAGGAGGTGGAGGAGCCGAACCAGCAGGTGCCGGCCTTCAACATGGAGCAGGCGGAGGCGGAGGTTGCCAGTGCCCAGTCCAACGGGATGGCCGAGCAGCAGGCCTTCCTGGAGTCCATCCAGGATGAGGCCTATGTGGAGGCCAACTGGGCATTCCTTCGGCGGGAGCAGGCGAAGTCCGACGCGCTCTTCGCCGAACTCAACGCGGAGATAGAAGCGGAGGAGGCGAGAGTGGAGCAGCCGAAGCTGCAGCTGCCGCCCATGCTGCCGGAGCCGGGCACAGAGATCGTCGTGATCTCCGACAAGGAGTATTCATACGTAGTATGTAGGTTCTACTTCTTTTGCATGTCTTTGTATGGATATAAGAACCGAGTATGAGATGTTCGGCTGCAACAAGTGAAATTTAAGGTGTATCCAATCACTACTCGCGGACACGCCCGGGGCGCGTCCGCGGGCGTTTGAGGGGTCATATTTGTCATATGCGTCTGTAGATGCTCTTACACAGCTTCGTAATCGTTGGATCTCACCAATCCGCGCTCCCGTGCGGCTCCAAGGGGCCGCCCCAGGACGCCCAGCCAGCCGTCGGGGAGACTACCTTTGGCTTGCTCTTCCCTCGCCGCCGCCACATGGGGCCGCCGGGAAAAGCACATGCGGCGCTGACGACGGTGAGGCCTTCTCTTCCGAGCTAAGGCACGTGACTACATGGTGGCTAAGTCGGTGCAGTGCTTGTTTTCGAGCAGCGCTCCGAGCGTGTATGGCTGCATAGCAGTGTAGCAGCATGCGTCGGTGGTTAGTCCTCCCGGACCAGATGGCAGCGGCTTCGGATCCTGACGGTGTGACATCACGCATGCTCTGCGGAGTCTCCCTGGCGATGGATTCTAGTTCGTCGCAAGGCTGTACTCAACAACACCGGCTAAGTGGTGTGGATCGTGGGCGGCAACGACTTCATATCCTGGTGGCATGACATCGGGCATGCTCGGAAGGTGCTTGTTGATCTGACAGCTATACCCTCCTGATCTAGCGATGGTGATCTGCCTTCCGGGATCTAGTTTGGCCATGTCCGTCCTTGGGCCGATGGGCCTAGGAAGAGTTCTCTCTGGCGAGGTGCTCCAGTTTTCATGTCCACGGCGGTGGCGGCGAGTTATGGTGTTCACCAAAAAGTCTTCGTGAAGATTTCTTCCTCTAGATCCGGTGGTTGACTTCGGCAGTGAGATAGAAACCATAGACGGTGACTTGACGCAGAGGAATGGTTGTGCAGTGATAAACCACAAGTATAGGGGATCAATTGTAGCCTTTCTAGATAAGTAAGAGTGTCGATCCCGACGGAGAGCTAAAGGTAGAACAAATATTTCCTCAAATTCTATCGACCACTAATACAACTCTACGCACACTTTGTGTTCGCTTTACCTAACACAAGTATAAAACTAAAAATACTTTGTAGCTGAAAAAAGATAGGTTTGCAAGATAATAAAGAACACGTAAATAAAAGATAGGGGTTGTTTAGATAAAAAAACAATTAATTTAGTTTTACTAGAGAGCTTTTTATCACAAGAAAGTTATTTGTCCCTAGGCAATCAGTAACTAGACCTGTAATCATTATTGCAATTTTATATGAGGGAGAGACATAAGCTAACATACTTTCTCTACTTGAATCATATGCACTTATGATTGAAACTCTAGCAAGCATCCGCAACTACCAAAGATCATTAAGGTAAAACTCAACCATATCATTATAAGGTATCAAGTCCTTTTTACTCCCATACGCAACAACCCACTTACTCGGGTCTGTGCTTCTATCACTCATGCCACCCACCATAAGCGAATCATGAACATATTGCAGCACCCTACAATGGGGATCCCTCACGCTTGCGCGACACGGAGAGCACCATAGGACAACACCAATAATAAAACATACAACACAAACCAATCACGATCATCAATCAATCCATAGGACAAAACAGATCTACTCAAACATCATAGCATTGCCACATATCATTGGATAATAATATATAGCGTTGAGCACCATGTTTTAGTAGACATTACAATGGGGATAAGAGGTGTTACACCGCTGCATAGAAGGGGAGAGAGTTTGTGATGACGGCGACGAAGTTGGTGGTGTAGATCGCCGTCACGATGATGCCCCGGGCGGCATTCCGGCGCCACCGGGAGAGAGGGCGAGAGAGAGCCCCCTCCTTCTCTTGACCTCCCCCGTACATGGGAGGAGGGTTTCCCCTCTGGTCCATGGCCACCATGGCAGCGGACGGGCGGGAGCTCCTCCGAGATCGGATCTATCTCTCTGTTTCTCTTTTGTTCCACGACCCCTGTTTCTGACATTTCACCGTAGCTTAAATTCCCACACATCCATAACTTTGATTGGGCTGAAATTTTAACACAATTTTTATCCAGATATAAGCTTCTTTGCGGCCGAAGGACACCTCGAACCGACCTACGGGGTGTCCACAAGTCTACCAGGCGTGCCCTGGGTAGGGGGGCGCGCCCCTAGGGCTTGTGGGCCCCTCAGGCATCATCCCACATTGACTCCTGCTACCTCTTGAGCTTGCGTTGGTTTTTCCCTTGAAGAAGAAAGGATGATGCAGCAAAGTAGCATAAGTATTTCCCTCAGTTTTGAGAACCAAGGTATCAATCCAGTAGGAGACGACGCACAAGTCACCGAATACCTGCACAAACAATCAAGAACCTTGCAACCAACACGATAAAGGGGTTGTCAATCCCTTCACGGTCACTCGCAAAAATGAGATCTAATAGAGATAATAAAGTAAATATTTTTGGTATTTTTGTTGTATAGATTGAAAAGTAAAGATTGCAAAATAGTAAACGAGATTCAACAATATGGAAAAGATATGTAATATAATGGAAAAGAGACCCGGGGCCATAGGTTTCACTAGTGGCTTCTCTTGAGATAGCATTTATTACGGTGGGTGAACAAATTACTGTCGAGCAATTGATAGAAAAGCGCATAATTATGAAGACATCTAAGGCAATGATCATGATCATAGGCATCACGTCCGTGTCAAGTAGACCGACTCCTGCCTGCATCTACTACTATTACTCCACACATCGACCGCTATCCAACATGCATCTAGAGTATTAAGTTCATAAGAACGGAGTAACGCATGAAGCAAGATGACATGATGTAGAGGGATAAACTCAAGCAATATGATATAAACCCCATCTTTTTATACTCGATGGCAACAATACAATACGTGCCTTGCTGCCCCTACTGTCACTGGTAAAGGACACCGCAAGATTGAACCCAAAGCTAAGCACTTCTCCCATGGCAAGAAAGATCAATCTAGTAGGCCAAACTAAACCGATAATTCAAAGAGACTTGCAAAGATATCAAATCATGCATATAAGAATTCAGAGAAGAACCAAATAATATTCATAGATAATCTTGTTCATAAATCCACAATTCATCAGATCTCGGCAAACACACCGCAAACGAATATTACATCGAATAGATCTCCAAGAACATCGAGTTGAACTTTGTATTGAGAATCAAAGAGAGAGAAGAAGCCATCTAGCTAATAACTATGGACCCGAAGGTCTGTGGTAAACTACTCACGCTTCATCAGAGAGGCAATGGTGTTGATGTAGAAGCCCTCCATGATCGATTCCCCCTCTGGTAGATCGCCGAAAAAGGCCCCAAGATGGGATCTCACGGGTACAGAAGGTTGCGGCATGGAAAAGTGGTTTCGTGGCACTCCCTGATGTTTCTAGGGTATAAGAGTATATATAGGCAAAAGAAGTACGTCGGTGGAGCTACGAGGGGCCCATGAGGATGGGGGCACGCCTACCCCCTAGACGCGCCCTCCTGCCTCGTGGACACCTCGTGGCATTTCTGACTTCAACTCCAAGTCTTCTGGTTTGCTTTCGGTCCAAGAAATATCATCACGAAGGTTTCATTCCGTTTGGACTCCGTTTGGTATTCCTTTTCTGCAAAACTCTAAAATAGGCAAAAAAAACTAGCACTGGGCCTCCGGTTAATAGGTTAGTCCCAAAAATAATATAAAATAGCATATTAAAGCCCATTAAACGTCCAAAATAGATAATATAATAGCATGGAATAATAAAAAATTATAGATACGTTGGAGACGTATCAAGCATCCCCAAGCTTAATTCCTGCTCGTCCTCGTGTAGGTAAATGGTAAAAACAGAACTTTTGGTGTGGAATTCTACCTAGCGTATTTATCAATGTAATTTTCTTTATTGTGGCATGAATGTTCAGATCCGAAGTTTAATATTTACATAAAAATAATAATACTTGAAGCATACTAACAAAGCAATCATGTCTTCTCAAAATAACATGGCCAAAGAAAGCTATCCCTACAAAATCATATAGTCTGGTTATGCTCTATCTTCATCACACAAAGTATTTAATCATGCACAACCCCGATGACAAGCCAAGCAATCGTTTCATACTTTTGATGTTCTCAAACTTTTTCAATCTTCACGCAATACATGAGCGTGAGCCATGGACATAGCACTATTGGTGGAATAGAATGGTGGTTGTGGAGAAGACAAAAAGGAGAAGATAGCCTCACATCAACTAGGCGTATCAACGGGCCATGGAGATGTACATCAACATATATCAATGTGAGTGCATAGGGATTGCCATGCAACGGATGCACTAGAGCTATAAGTGTATGAAAGCTCAACAAAAGAAACTAAGTGGGTGTGCATCCAACTTGCTTGCTCACGGAGACCTAGGGCACTTTTGAGGAAGCCCATCATTGGAATATACAAGCCAAGTTCTATAATGAAAAATTCCAACTAGTATATGAAAGTGACAACATAGGAGACTCTCTATCATGAAGATCATGGTGCTACTTTGAAGCACAAGTGTGGTAAAAGGATAGTAGCGTTGCCCCTTCTCTCCTTTTCTCTCAATTTTTTTATTTGGGCCTTTTATCTTTTTTTATGGCCTCTTTTTTTAGTCTGGAGTCTCATGCCGACCTGTGGGGGAATAATAGTATCCATCATCCTTTCCTCCCTGGGACAATACTCTAATAATGAAGATCATCACACTTTTATTTACTTACAACTCAAGAATTACAACTCAATACTTAGAACAAAATATGATTCTATGTGAATGCCTCCGGCGGTGTACCGGGATGTGCAATGATTCAAGAGTGACATGTATGAAAAATTATGAACGGTGGCTTTGCCACAAATACGATGTCAACTACATGATCATGCAAGGCAATATGACAATGATGGAGCATGTCATAATAAACAGAACGGTGGAAAGTTGCATGGCAATATATCTCGGAATGGCTATGGAAATGCCATAATAGGTAGGTATGGTGGCTGTTTTGAGGAAGGTATATGGTGGGTGTATGGTACCGGCGAAAGTTGCATGGTACTAGAGAGGCTAGCAATGGTGGAAGGGTGAGAGTGCGTATAATCCATGGACTCAACATTAGTCATAAAGAACTCAGATATTTATTGCAAAAATTTATTAATTATCGAAACAAAGTACTACGCACATGCTCCTAGGGGGATAGATTGGTAGGAAAAGACCATCGCTCGTCCCCGACCGCCACTCATAAGGAAGACAATCAATAAATAAATCATGCTCCAACTTCATCACATAACGGTTCACCATACGTGCATGCTACGGGAATCACAAACTTTAACACAAGTATCTCTCAAATTCACAACTACTCTACTAGCATGACTCTAATATCACCATATTCATGTCACAAAACAATCATAAAGAATCAAACTTCTCATAGTATTCAATGCACTTTATATAAAAGTTTTTATTATACCCATCCTGGATGCCCATCATATTAGGACTAATTTTATAACCAAAGCAAATTACCATGCTGTTCTAAAAGACTCTCAAAATAATATAAGTGAAGCATTAGAGATCAACAATTTCTATAAAATAAAACCACCGCCGTGCTGCTCTAAAAAGATATAAGTGAAGCACTAGAGCAATATTGTCTAGCTCAAAAGATATAAGTGAAGCACATAGAGTATTCTAATAAATTACGATTCATTTGTGTCTCTCCCAAAAGGTGTGTACAGCAAGAATGATTGCGGTAAACTAAAAAGCAAAGACTCAAATCATACAAGACGCTCCAAGCAAAACACATATCATGCGGTGAATAAAAATATAGCCTGAAGTAAAGTTACCGATAGACGAAGACGAAAGAGGGGATACCTTCCGGGGCATCCCCAAGATTAGGCTTTTGTTGTCCTTGAATTTTACCTTGGGGTGCCTTGGGCATCCCCAAGCTTAGGATCTTGCCACTCCTTATTCCAAAATCCATCAAATCTTTACCCAAAAACTTGAAAACTTCACAACACAAAACTTCAACAGAAAATCTCATGAGTTCGGTTAGTATAAGAAAATAAACCACCACTTTAAGGTACTGTAATGAACTTATTATCTATTTATATTGGTGTTAAACCTACTGTATTCAAACTTCTCTATGGTTCATACCCCCCCCCCCCGATACTACTCGTAGATTCATCAAAATAAGCAAACAACACACGAAAAACAGAATGTGTCAAAAACAGAACAATCTGTAGTAATCTGTAACTTTTGAATACTTCTGTAACTCTAAAAATTCTGAAATAAATTGGTGGACGTGAGGAATTTGTCTATTAATCATCTGCAAAAAGAATCAACCTAAAATCACTCTTCTATAAAACAATGACAACTATTCTTGTGAGCACAAAAGTTTCTGTTTTTTACAGCAAGATCGCAAAGACTTCACCCAAGTCTTCCCAAAGGTTCTACTTGGCACAAACACTAATTAAAACATAAAACCACATATAAACAGAGGCTAGATGAATTATTTATTACTAAATAGGAGCAAAAAGCAAAGAACAAACATAAAATTGGGTTGCCGCCCAACAAGCGCTATCGTTTAACGCCCCTAGCTAGGCATAAAAACACGAATAGATCTAGGTATTGCCATCTTTGGTATGCAATTCTTCAATTGAACACACATAACCCTTAGGAGGTTCTTTGATTTTGTTAATGAGCAAACTCCTAGGCAAGAAATCGAGAATTTCATTTGTGGCAAAAGGTTCCTTAATGATATCGAAAAAATTGGGGTGAACACTTATTGATTTGAGATCTTCATTTTCCTTACTAGAAGATTTACCCTTATTCTTAGGAACGTAGATAAACTTGGCAACTTTGGCAGGAGGAGGATTCAAGGTATTTTTAGTGGCAGAAAAATCGGAACCCAAGTTGGTAATAATATCATCGAGTTTATCAATTCTAGTAGAATCTTGATCTATCTTTTCATTAACTATGGGTTCTTTTTCCCTAAGATTCTTTAGAGTGACTCCTACCTTTAATCCATATTGAGTAATTTGATTATGAATCTTTTTATCCAAATTTTCGATTAACTCTACAGTAGAAATTTTATTTTCAATAATATCAAGTCTTTGCATCACATTTTCCAAGGTTAAAACGACTCCATTGACCAAAAGAGGTGGTGGGCCTAACAAATCTATCATGGCATTGTAAGAATGAAAAGTATGGATTCCCAAGAAATCCCCTCCAGCGATGGTGTCAAGAACATATCTATTCCAAGGAGTAATGCCTACATAAAAATTGCGAAGAAGAACAGAAGTGAATTGCTTTCTAGTAGATCTATTTTGAGCATTACAAATCCTATACCAAGCATCTTTTAGATTTTCTCTCTCCCTTTGTTTAAAATTGAGAACTTCATTATCGGGAGTACTAACAACAATAGGAGGACTAGCCATGATGGAGAAACAAACGATCTAACACATGAACGCACAAGAAGCAAGCGAAAAGAGACGAACGGAAGAGGGGCGAAGAAAAAGCAAAGGTTTTCGAAAATTGTTTTAGAAGTGGGGGAGAGGAAAACGAGAGGCTCCACGCAAGTCCCTCGTACCTACACAAACAAACAAACAAGAACCTCGCAACCAACGCGATAAAGGGGTTGTCAATCCCTTCACGGCCACTTGCAAAAGTGAGATCTGATAGAGATAATATGTTAAGATAAATATTTTTGGTATTTTTATGATATAGATTGAAAAGTAAAGATTGCAAAATGAAGTAGATTGGAAACTTATATGATAGATAATAGACCCAGGGGGCATAGATTTCACTAGTGTCTTCTCTCAAGATAGCATAAGTATTACGGTGGGTGAACAAATTACTGTCGAGAAATTGATAGAAAAGTGCATAGTTATGAGAATATCTAGGCATGATCATGTATATAGGCATCACGTTCGCGACAAGTAGACCGACTCCTGCCTGCATCTACTACTATTACTCCACACATCGACCGCTATCCAGCATGCATCTAGAGTATTAAGTTCATAAGAACAGAGTAACGCATTAAGCAAGATGACATGATGTAGAGGGATAAACTAAAGCAATATGATATAAACCCCATCTTTTTATCCTCGATGGCAACAATATAATACGTGCCTTTCTGCCCCTACTATCACTGGGAAAGGACACCGCAAGATTGAACCCAAAGCTAAGCACTTCTCCCATGGCAAGAAAGATCAATCTAGTAGGCCAAACTAAACTGATAATTCAAAGAGACTTGCAAAGATATCAAATCATGCATATAAGAATTCAGAGAAGAACCAAATAATATTCATAGCTAATCTTGTTCATAAATCCACAATTCATCAGATCTCGGCAAACACACCATAAAATAATATTACATCAAATAGATCTCCTAGAATATCGAGGAGAACTTTGTATTGAGAATTAAAGAGAGAGAAGAAGCCATATAGCTAATAACTATGGACCAGAAGTTCTGTGGTAAACTACTCACGCTTCAACGGAGAGGTAATGGTGTTGATGTAGAAGCCCTCCATGATCGATTCCCCCTCCAACAGATCGCCAGAAAAGGCCCCAAGATGGGATCTCACGGGTACAGAAGGTTTCCATGGTGGAAAAGTGGTTTCGTGGCTCTCCCTGATGTTTCTAGGGTATAAGAGTATATATAGGCGAAAGAAGTACGTCGGTGGAGCTATGAGGGGCCAACAAGGTTGGGGGGCGCGCCAAACCCCCTAGGCGCGCCCTCCTGCCTCGTGGACGCCTCGTGGCATTTCTGACTTCAACTCCAATTCTTTTGGTTTTCTTTCGGTCCAAGAAAGATCATCGCAAAGGTTTCATTCCGTTTGGTATTCCTTTTCTGCAAAACTCTAAAATAGGCAAAAAAACAGAAACTGGCACTGGGCCTCCGGTTAATAGGTTAGTCCCAAAAATAATATAAAAGAGCATATTAAAGTCCATTAAACATCCAAAACAGATAATATAATAGAATGGAACAATAAAAAATTATAGATATGTTGGAGACGTATCAATTCCACTTCCCAAAAATCACATATATTCCAAAATAAATCTCCGCAAATTTTTATCGCGTTTGAAGTTCGTTTGATATGGATATTATGCGAAACAAAAAATATGCAACAAACAGGAACTCGCACTGGGCACTGAGTCAATATGTTATGTTGGGGAACGTTGCATGGAAAACAAAAAATAAATTCTACGCACACGCAAGATCTATCCCTGGAGATGCATAGCAACGAGAGGGGGAGAGCATCTTCATACCCTTGAAGGTTGCTAAGTAGAAGCTATTATTAACATGGTTGATGTAGTCGTACACCTTCATGATCCGTCCCGATCAAGTACCAAACGTATGACACCTTCGCGTTCAGCACACGTTTAGGTTGATGACGTCCTTGCCTTCTTGATCCAGCAAGAGGGGCGAAGTAGTAGATGAGTTCCGTTATCACGATGGCGTCGTGACGGTGGTGGTGAAGAACAATCTCCGCAGAGCTTCGCCAAGCACAACAGAAACTAGATGGAGGATAAACTAGAGGGGCGGGGTTGCCGACACACGGCTTGGTGAATCTTGATGGTTCCGGGTGCTAGCCCTGCCCCTTTATTTATATGTTGATCCCATGGGTCGTAACTTGGAGAAAGATCATCCTCAAAGTCGGTTTAGCCTGCAAGGCAAGAGTCCTTCTCAGACTCCAGGACCAGACGCCAGTGTCCTTGGCGTCTAGCTCTCTGGCCTCCGCAAAACTTCCTCCTGTGCATTCCAAAAGCCTCGTGGGCTTTACCCCTCATCCCAAATAAAGTGCTCTCGTACCCGAACATTTTGGGTAACATCCGAACCCCTCCCGGTGAATTCCGGAACCCTTTCGGAGACTAAACACTATTATCTCATATATCAATCTTTACCTCCGGACTATTCCGAAGCTCCTCAACAGGTCCATGATCTCATCCAGGACTCCTAACAACATTCGGTCACCAACATATAACTCATATAATACTATATTGTCAATGAACGTTAAGCGTGCGTACCCTACGGGTTCGAGAATGATGCAGACATGACCGAGACGCTTCTCCGGCCAATAACAATATCGGGACCTGAATGCCCATATTGGTTCCTACATATTCTGTGAAGATCTTGATCGGTCGAACCTTTATGTCAACATATGTAGTTCCTTTTGTCCGTCGGTATGTTACTTGCCCGAGATTCGATCGTCAGTATCTCCATACCTAGTTCAATCTCGTTACCGACAAGTCTCTTTACTCGTTCTATAATACATCATCTTGTAACTAACTCCTTGGTCACTTTTATTGCAAGCTTCTTGTGATGATGTATTACCAAGAGGGCCCAAAGATACCTCTCTGCCATACGGAGCAACAAATCCCAGTCTTGATCCATGCCAACTCAACAGATACCTTCGGAGATGCCTATGGAGCACCTTTATGATCACCTAGTTAGGTTGTGACGTTTGATGTCACACAAGGCATTCCTATGGAGTATGGGAGTTGCATGATCTCATGGTCGAAGAAACATGTATTTGACATTAAGAAAGCAGTAGCAATAAACTAAATGATCATATGCTATGCTAACGGTTGGGTCTTGTCCATCACATCATTCTCCTAATGATGTGCCCCGTTATCAAGTGACAACACATGTTTATGGTTAGGAAACCTTAACCATCTTTTGATCAATGAGCTAGTCTAGTAGAGGCTCACTAGGGACACGGTGTCGTCTATGTATCCACACATGTATCCAAGTTTCCAATCAATACGATTCTAGCATGGATAATAGACGTTTATCCTGAATAGGGAAATATGATAATAACCAGTTTATTATTACCTCTAGGGAAAATTTCCAACAGTCTCTCACTTGCACTAGAGTCAATAATCTAGTTCACATCACCATGTGATTAACACCCATAGTTCACATCGCCATGTGACTAACACCCAAAGAGTTTACTAGAGTAAATAATCTAGTTCACATTGCCATGTGACTAACACCCAAAGAGTTCTAAGGTGTGATCATGTTTTGCTTGTGAGAGAGGTTTTAGTCAATGGGTCTGCAACATTCAGATCTGTGTGTATTTTGCAAATCCTTATGTCATACTGTAGATGCTACTATCATGCTTTACTTAGAGCTATTCCAGATGACTGCTCCGTTATATGTATCCGGTTTGCTACTCAAGTTATCCGAATCGGTATCAAAGCTTGCATCGATGTAACCCTTTACGACGAACTCTTTATCACCTCCATAATCGAGAAACATTTCCTTAGTCCTCTAGTTACTAAGGATAATTTTGACCGCTGTCTAGTGATCCACTCCCGGATCACTCTTGTACCCCCTTTTGTCAGACACGTGGCAAGGCACACATCAGGTGTGGTACACAGCATGGCATATCGTATAGAACCTATGGCTGAGGCATAGGGAATGACTTCCACTCTCTCTCTATGTTCTGCCGTGGTCGGGCTTTGAGTCTTACTCAATTTCACACCTTGCAATATAGTCAAGAACCCCTTCCTGGACTGATCCATTTTCAACTTTCTCAAAAAATTTATCAAGGTATGTGCTTTGTGAAAGTCTTATTAAGCGTCTTGATCTATCTCTATAGATCTTGATGCCCAATATGTAAGCAGCTTCACCGAGGTCTTTCATTGAAAAATTCTTATTCAAGTATCCTTTTATGCTACCCAGGAATTCTATATCATTTCCAATCAGCAATATGTCATCCACATATAATATCCAAAATGCTACATAGCTCCCACTCACTTTATTGTAAATATAGACTTCACCGTAAGTCTGTATAAAACCAAATACTTTGATCACCGTAAGACGAGGATGTGTTACCAAAGTTCCTTTCGTTCTAGAGGAAGTACGTCTCCGTTGGAGCGGTGTGGAGGCACAATGCTCCCCAAGAAGCCACTAGGGAAATCGTATTCTCCTCACACCCTCACACAATGCGAGATGCCATGATTCCACTATTGGTGCCCTTGAAGGCAGCGACCGAACCTTTACAAACAAGGTTGGGGCTATCTCCACAACTTAATTGTGGGCTCCCAATGACACCACGAAACTTCACCACAATGGAATATGGCTCTGTGGTGACCTCAACCATCTAGGGTGCTCAAACACCCAAGAGTAACAAGATCCGCAAGGGATTAGTGGGGGGAATCAAATTTCTCTTGGTGGAAGTGTAGATCAGGGCCCTCTCAACCAATCCCTAGAAAATCAACAAGTTTGAGGCTAGGGAGAGAGATCGGGCAAAAATGGAGCTTTGAGCAACAATGGACTCGGGGAGGGAAGAGGGGTCAACTTGGGGAAGAAGACCCCCTTTATATAGTGGGGGAAAAGATCCAACTGTTACCCACTTATTCAGCCCACGACATGCGGTACTATCGCACAGACACGCGCTACTACCGCAAGGGCTTGCGGTACTACCGCTAGACCGTGCGGTATTACCGCTCGCATGGCAGAGACTATACGAGGCCCTATTGCATATAGCAACGAGCGGTAGAACCGCCAGAGTGGTACTACCGCGTGCCCTTGCGGTACTACTGCAAGGCAGGGTTTAACTGGGTTGGGAAGGCACACACTAATAAAATTACATCCATGGCCACTTCCACTGAGTTCCGGTCTGTGCGAAAATCCAACACGGTACTACCGTTCCCAGGGAGCGGTACTACCGCGTAGGGCGCAGAAGTAAAAAATTACTTCCGCACCTACTTCTGTGCGTGTCAGCGTTCTGGGCTAGAGTCCATGGTACTACCGCTCGAGAGGAGCGGTACTACCGCATAACGCGGTACTACCGCACAACGCGGTACTACCGCACAACGCGGTACTACCGCTTACCTTCGTGGTACTACCATGGACAACTGCGGTACTACTGCTCCCTTGAGCAGTACTACCACACGCCATAGAAACTATAGCACTTGGAGGCCTTCCATCTTCGCATAGACAAGGGTAAATGACCGGTCCTCCAATGAAGCAAAGGAAAGGTGGTGCAAAGGAACAGATGTGTACGTGTTGATTTCACCCTAACCTTTCCGAAGCGAACCCTCTCTTAATAGTACGGCTGTCCCACGACTCAAATCCACCGAAAAGAAACGTAGAAAACCGCCGTCTTCGATAGGTTCCGAGGGGCACCGAATCGTCTTGTGCCTAGACATGAGATCCCTGAAATGCTCAATGCACATGATTAGTCCGCAAATGCATTGTCATCAATCACCAAAACCACAAGGGAGAAATATGCCCTTACAATCTCCCCCTTTTTGGTGGATTGATGACAATACGGGATTTGAACATAAGGATATTAAATGAACATAAGCAAACCCAACATCTATAAAATATAGACAAGATGTGTGCACTCTATAGATATGATTTGGACTGCACGACACACATACTAGGATCAACATTCCCCCTATATTTTATAAACAAGGCAAAACTTGCAGCAATATAAGTGACAATAAGCATGGAGGCAAGGTAAAGTAAGTGAGCATGAAGTAAAGGGCACAAGATAGCATAAGCTCACAATCTACTAAACACACTAGTCAATAAGAGAAGCAGGCATATGTCTCACACCATATGATACTCTCCTGGTCCCACATGAACACAACCACAAACCAACAAACCAAAGCAACGAAGGTTCACTAGAACGAAAGCAAAGCGATACAAGACTAGACACAAGACTCGCAAATCCTACACTTTCTCGCCCTGTGGCATCGAGACACCAAAAAGGCAGAGAGGACACCTACGACATAGGTGGTGGTAGAACTCCAAGGCATCACCAATCATGTTCCTCCTCCTCAGACTCCTCTGCAGCAAGGGATGAAGAGCAAACTCCAATATCCTCCTCAGACTCACTCCATCGGCAGTGTTGTCTGATCCATGGTTCCTCATTTGTGATCCTCTCCTCGGAGCCACTCTCAACCTCAAGACCAACCTGCCTCATAATAGCCTTGTCACGACGACAGGCCATCTTGGTGTTCACATGAGCCTTGTACTGTCCCTTGGCCTACATGCATAACAAAGCCTTCATCTTGGCCTTGAGCTTCTTATCCCAAGATGGCTCTGCAGAGGGAGGAGCGTACTCCTCAGAACTGTCCTCAGCCACCTCCTCCATAAACTCATCCTCATCAACATCCATCCGTGCAGCCTCTGCCTCAGCCCAGGTCGTGGTGTTATCCCATTGGTTCTTCTGGTGCAGCTTGATGGGCTCATGGCGAATCCAGTTGGGAGCAAGGAACTCGTCATCCGGAAAGAGCTTCTCCTAAGTCTTCGAGATCAAGAGGAACAAGTAGGGGCCATAGATGGACACCTTCCGATGGAACACCACAATCTGAAGCTCACTCCACATGATATGGGAGACATCAAGAGGCTAAGCCTGATGGTGCTGCACTTCCTCACACATGAGCATCATGTCCACGAGATAGGAGTGCACCTTGTCCTTGTCGCCTATGCAAGGAAAAAGTGAGTTGCAGAAGATCCTGTGCATGATGTCAAGAAACGGATTCAGAATGAAGGACTTCTTGCCACTAGGGAGGGTCTTCTCAACAAGAAAAGGTTGAAGCTTGTCCTTGTTGGTAGACTCTGGGTTGGCATGTGGGCGGGCACCAATGGGAGCATCAAGCCCCTCATCACGAATGCTCAACATAGCCATGAACTCCTTCCACTTAGCATACATCCTCTTGCCATTCGTCATCCAAGTTATGGTCCGCTTCTCATCCGTGTGGAAGTGGACAGAAGCAAAGAACTGAGCCACCAGCTCCGGGTCAAAGTCAAGATGGAAGGTGATGATGTACTCAATGCCAAATTGCTCCACCAAACCAGAGCCCCGCCAAAGAATCCATGGTTCTTCTTCAGATAGTCCATGTCAATCCACTGAATTGGCACATAGGTGTTCTTCTTTCCCTTGATCACATCTAAGAAGATGAGATTCTGCTGCTTGGTCCAAAACAAATCATTGCCCATGTTGAGTTCTCTAGGCTTGGCATAGGGGTTGAGCTTTCTTCGAATTGGAAACTCCCCTTGAGGCATTTCATCCATGCGGATAGTTGGCTCCTTGTGCTTGTTAGCTGTGTGCTTAACATGGCGTTGCGGGGCACTAGAGCCCTTAGGAACTTCTTGGTTGCGAAGCCGCTTGGAGCTTGTGTCATGGTTGGGATTCGAGCGCCTTGCATTGCAACCAGAGCCACCACCTAAGACACACAAACCCAAACACACGAGAAGAGCGAGAAGATTATTGCAAATACCAAGCCAAAACCAATCGAAACAAGTAAAAATGAGATTGGGAGGACAAAACAGAGTAATTTTTAACTCAATGGTAGTATCGGGCCAGGATGCGGACGTAAAACCTTACATCCGCTCTAGCCGTGGTAGTACCGTGCTGGGTTGGCATGGTAGTACCACGCTTGGAGGGGAACTACTGCTCCAGCGGAGCGGTAGTACCGTACAGGGCGGTTCTGTTGGGGAATGTAGTAATTTCAAAAAATTTCCTACGCACACGCAAGATCATGGTGATGATATAGCAACGAGAGGGGAGAGTGTTCGTCCACGTACCCTCGTAGACCGTAAGCGGAAGCGTTAGCACAACGCAGTTGATGTAGTCGTACATCTTCACGATCCGACCGATCCAAGCACCGAACGTACGGGGCCTCCGAGTTCAGCACACGTTTAGCTCGATGACGATCTCCGGCCCTCCGATCTAGCAAAGGCTCCGGAGATGAGTTCCGTCAGCACGACGGCGTGGTGACGATGATGATGTTCTACCGGCGCAGGGCTTCACCTAAACTCCGCGACGATATGACTGAGGTGGAATATGGTGGAAGGGGCACCGCACACGGCTAAGGAACGATCCGTAGATCAACTTGTGTCTTTGGGGTGCCCCCGCCCCCGTATATAAAGGAGCCAGGGGGGAGGAGGCGGCCAGCCTAGAGGGCGCGCCAAGGGGGGGAGTCCTACTCCCACCGGGAGTAGGACTCCCTCTTTCCAAGTAGGAGTAGGAGAAGGGGGGGAAAGAGGAGGAAGAGGGGAAGGAAAAGGGGGGGCGCCGCCCCCCTTCCCTTGTCCTATTTGGACTAGGAGGGGGAGGGGCGCGCGGCCCCCTCCTGGCTCCTTCCCTCTTCTCCCTCGTGGCCCAAGTAGGCCCATTAACCCCCCGGGGGGTTCCGGTAACCTCCCGGTACTCCGGTAAAATGCCGATTTCACCCGGAACCATTCCGACGTCCAAACATAGGCTTCCAATATATCAATCTTTACGTCTCGACCATTCCGAGACTCCTCGTCATGTCCGTGATCACATCCGGGACTCCGAACAAACTTCGGTACATCAAAACGTATAAACTCATAATAAAACTGTCATTGAAACGTTAAGCGTGCGGACCCTACGGGTTCGAGAATTATGTAGACATGACCTAAAACCATTCTCGGTCAATAACCAATAGCAGGACCTGGATGCCCATATTTGTTCCTACATATTCAACGAAGATCTTTATCGGTCAAACCGCATAACAACATACGTTGTTCCCTTTGTCATCGGTATGTTACTTGCCCGAGATTTGATCGTCGGTATCCAATACCTAGTTCAATCTCGTTACCGGCAAGTCTCTTTACTTGTTCTGTAATACGTCATCTCATAACTAACTTATTAGTTATAATGCTTGCAAGGCTTAAGTGATGAGTATTACCGAGAGGGCCCAGAGATACCTCTCCGACAATCGGAGTGACAAAACCTAATCTCGAAATACGCCAACCCAACATGTACCTTTGGAGACACCTGTAGTACTCCTTTATAATCACCCAGTTACGTTGTGACGTTTGGTAGCACCCAAAGTGTTCCTCTGGCAAACGGGAGTTGCATAATCTCATAGTTACAGGAACATGTATAAGTCATGAAGAAAGCAATAGCAACATACTAAACGATCAAGTGCTAGGCTAACGGAATGGGTCAAGTCAATCACGTCATTCTCCTAATGATGTGATCCCGTTATCAAATGACAACTCTTTTGTCCATGGTTAGGAAACATAACCATCTTTGATAAACGAGCTAGTCAAGTAGAGGTATACTAGTGACACTATGTTTGTCTATGTATTCACACATGTATTATGTTTCCGGTTAATACAATTCTAGCATGAATAATAAACATTTATCATGATATAAGGAAATAAATAATAACTTTATTATTGCCTCTAGGGCATATTTCCTTTAGTCTCCCACTTGCACTAGAGTCAATAATCTAGTTCACATCGCCATGTGATTTAGCACCAATATTCACATCTGCATGTGATTAATACCCATAGTTCACATCGTCATGTGATCAACACCCAAAGGGTTTACTAGAGTCAATAATCTAGTTCACATTGCTATGTGATTAACACCCAAAGAGTACTAAGGTATGATCATGTTTTGCTTGTGAGAGAACTTTAGTCAGCGGGTCTGTCATATTCAGAGCCGTATGTATTTTGCAAATATTCTATGTCTACAATGCATTGCACGAAGCTACTCTAGCTAATTGCTCCCACTTTCAATATGTATCCAGATTGAGACTTAGAGTCATCTGGATCAGTGTAAAAGTTTGCATCGATGTAACTCTTTACGACGAACTCTTTTATCACCTCCATAATCGAGAAACATATCCTTATTCTACTAAGGATAATTTTGACCAATGTCCAGTGATCTACTTCTAGATCACTATTGTACTCCCTTGCCAAACCAGGGCAGAGTATACAATAGGTCTGGTCCATAGCATGGCATACTTTTATAGAACCTATGACTGATGCATAGGGAATGGCTTTCATTCTCTTTCTATTTTCTGCCGTGGTCGGTCTTGAGTCTCACTCAACTTCACACCTTGTAACACAGGCAAGAACTCCTTCTTTGACTGTTCCATTTTGAACTATTTCAAAAATTTATCAAGGTATGTTTTCATTGAAAAATCTTATCAAGCGTCTTGATCTATCTATATAGATCTTGATGCTCAATGTGTAAGCAGCTTCACCGAGGTCTTGCTTTGAAAAACTCTTATTCAAGTATCCTTTCATGCTATCCAGAATTTCCATATCATTTCCAATTAACAATATGTCATCCACATATAATATTAGAAATGCTATAGAGCTCCCACTCACTTTCTTGTAAATACAGGCTTCTTCAAAAGTCTGTATAAAACCATATGCTTTGATCAACTCATCAAAGCATATATTCCAACTCCGAGATGCTTGCACCAGTCCATTGATGGATCGCTGGAGCTTGCACATTTTGTTAGCACCTTTAGGATTAACAAAACTTTCTGGTTGCATCATATACAACTCTTCTTTAAAAAAATCCATTAAGGAATGTAGTTTTGACATCCATTTGCCAAATTTCATAAAATGTGGCAATTGCTAACATGATTCGGACAGACTTTTAAGCATCGATACGAGTGAGAAAATCTCATTGTATTCAACATCTTGAACTTTGTCAAAAACCTTTTTCGACAAGTCTAGCTTTGTAGATAGTAACACTACTATCAACATCCGTCTTCCTCTTGAAGATCCATTTAATCTCAATGTCTTGCTGATCATTGGGCAAGTCAATCAAAGTCCATACTTTGTTTTCATACATGGATCTTATCTCAGATCTGATGGCCTCAAGCCATTTTATGGAATCTGGGCTCACCATCGCTTCTTCATAGTTTGTAGGTTCGTCATGGTCTAGTAACATAACTTCCCGAACAGGATTACCGTACCACTCTGGTGCGGATCTTACTCTGTAAGACCTACAAGGTTCTGTAGTAACTTAATCTGAAGTTTCATGATCATCATCATTAACTTCCTCACTAATTGGTGTAGTAGTCACAGGAACAGATTTCTGTGATGAACTAATTTCCAGTAAGGGAGCAGGTACAGTTACCTCATCAAGTTCTACTTTCCTCCCACTCACTTCTTTCGAGAGAAACTTCTTCTCTAGAAAGGATCCATTCTTGGCAACGAATGTTTTGCCTTCGGATCTGTGATAGAAGGTGTACCCAACAGTTTCCTTTGGGTATTCTATGAAGACGCACTTCTCCGATTTGGGTTCGAGCTTATCAAGTTGAAAACCTTTTTCATATAAGCATCGCAACTCCAAACTTTAAGAAATGACAGCTTAGGTTTACTGCTAAACCATAGTTCATACGGTGTCGTCTCAACGGATTTAGATGGTGCCCTATTAAACGTGAATGCAGCTGTCTCTAATGCATAACCCCAAAACGATAGTGGTAAACTGATAAGAGATATCATAGATCGCACCATATCTAGTAGAGTACGATTACGACTTTCGGACACACCATTACATTGTGGTGTTCCAGGTGGCGTGAGTTTGTGAAACTATTCCACATTGTTTTAATTGAAGACCAAACTCGTAACTCAAATATTCGTCTCCGCGATCAGATCGCAGAAACTTTATTTTCTTGTTACGATGATTTTTCCACTTCACTCTGAAATTCTTTGAACCTTTCAACTATTTCAGACTTATGTTTCATCAAGTAGATATACCCATATCTGCTCAAATCATCTTGTGAAGGTCAGAAAATAACGATACTTGCCATGAGCATCAACACTCATTGGATCACATACATCGATATGTATTATTTCCAACAAGTCAGTAGCTCATTCCATTGTTCCGATGAACGGAGTTTTAGTCATCTTGCCCAAAAGGCACGGTTCGCAAGTATCAAATGATTCATAACCAAGTGATTCCAAAAATCAATCTTTATGGAGTTTCTTCATGCGCTTTACACCGATATGACCCAAACGGCAGTGCCACAAATAAGTTGCACTATCATTATTAACTTTGCATCTTTTGGCATCAATATTATGAATATGTGTATCACTACGATCGAGATCCAACAAAGTATGTTCATTGGGTGTATGACCATCGAAGGTCTTATTCATGTAAACAGAACAACAATTATTCTATGACTTTAAATGAATAACCGTATTGCAATAAACATGATCAAATCATATTCATGCTCAACACAAACACCAAATAACATTTATTTAGGTTCAACACTAATCCCGAAAGTATAGGGAGTGTGCGATGATGATCATATCAATCTTGGAACCACTTCCAACACACATCGTCACTTCACCCTCAACTAGTTTCTGTTTATTCTGTAACTCCTGTTTCGAGTTACTAATCTTAGCAACCGAACAAGTATCAAATACTCAGGGGTTACTATAAACACTAGTAAGGTATACATCAATAACATGTATATCAAATATACCCTTGTTCACTTTGCCATCCTTCTTATCCACCAAATATTCAAGGCATTTCCGCCTCTAGTGACTATTTCCTTTGCAGTATAATCACTCAGTTTCAGGCTTTGGTCCAGCTTTGGGCTTCTTCGCGGGACTGACAACTTGCTTGTCATTCTACTTGAAGTTCCCTTTCTTTCCCTTTGCCCTTTTCTTGAAACTAGTGATCTTGTCAATCATCAACACTTGATGCTCTTTCTTGATTTCTACCTTCGTCGATTTCAACATCATGAAGAGCTTGGGAATCACTTTCGTCATCCCTTCATCCCTTGCATATTATAGTTCATCACGAAGTTCTACTGGTGATTAGAGAATTCTGTCAATCACTATCTTATCTGGAAGATTAACTCCCACTTGATTCAAGCGATTGTAGTACCCAGACAATCTGAGCACATGCTCACTAGTTGAGCGATTCTCCTCCATCTTTTAGCTATAGAACTTGTTGGAGACTTCATATCTCTCAACTCGGGTATTTGCTTGAAATATTAACTTTAATTCCTGGAACATCTCATATGGTCCATGACGTTCAAAACGTCTTTGAAGTCCCGATTCTAAGCCGTTAAGCATGGTGCACTAAACTATCAAGTAGTCATCATATTGAGCTAGCCAAACGTTCATAACGTCTGCATCTGCTCCTGCAATAGGTCTGTCGCCTAGCGGTGCATTAAGGACATAATTCTTCTGTGTAGCAATGAGGATAAACCTCAGATCACGGATCCAATCCGCATCATTGCTACTAACATCTTTCAACACAATTTTCTCTAGGAACATATCGAAATAAACATATGAAAGCAACAACTCAAGCTATTGATCTACAACATAATTTGCAAAATACTACCAAGACTAAGTTCATGATAAATTAAAGTTCAATTAATCATATTACTTAAGAACCCCCACTTAGATAGACATCTCTCTAATCCTCTAAGTGATTACGTGATCCATATCAACTACACCATGTCCGATCATCACGTGAGATGGAGTAGTTTCAACGGTGAACATCAATATGTTGATCATATCTACTATATGATTCATGCTCGACCTTTCGGTCTCCGTGTTCCGAGGCCATATCTGTATATGCTAGGCTCGTCAAGTTTAACCCGAGTATTCCGCGTGTGCAACTGTTTTGCACCCGTTGTATTTGAATGTAGAGCCTATCACACCCGATCATCACGTGGTGTCTCAGCACGAAGAACTTTCGCAATGGTGCATACTCAGGGAGAACACTTCTTGATAATTAGTGAGAGATCATCTTAAAATGCTATCGTCAATCAAAGCAAGATAAGATGCATAAAGGATAAACATCACATGCAATCAATATAAGTGATATGATATGGCCATCATCATCTTGTGCTTGTGATCTCCATCTCCGAAGCACCGTCGTGATCACCATCGTCACCGGCGTGACACCTTGATCTCCATCGTAGCATCGTTGTCGTTACGCCATCTATTGCTTCTACGACTATTGCTACCGCTTAGAGATAAAGTAAAGCAATAACAGGGCGTTTGCATTTCATACAATAAAGCGACAACCATATGGTTCCTGCCAGTTGCCGATAACTTCGGTTACAAAACATGATCATCTCATACAATAAAATATAGCATCACGTCTTGACCATATCACATCACAACATGCCCTGCAAAAACAAGTTAGACGTCCTCTACTTTGTTGTTGCAAATTTTACGTGGCTGCTACGGGCTTAGCAAGAACCGTTCTTACCTACGCATCAAAACCACAACGATAGTTTGTCAAGTTGGTGCTGTTTTAACCTTCGCAAGGACCGGGCGTAGCCACACTCGGTTCAACTAAAGTGAGAGAGACAGACACCCGCCGGTCACCTTTAAGCAACGAGTGCTCGTAGCGGTGAAACCAGTCTCGCGTAAGCGTACGCGTAATGTCGGTCCGGGCCGCTTCATCTCACAATGCCGCTGAACCAAAGTATGACATGCTGGTAAGCAGTATGACTTATATCGCCCACAACTCACTTGTGTTCTACTCGTGCATATAACATCAACGCATAAAACCTAGGCTCTGATACCACTGTTGGGGAACGTAATAATTTCAAAAAATTTCCTACGCACACGCAAGATCATGGCGATGATATAGCAACGAGAGGGGAGAGTGTTCGTCCACGTACCCTCGTAGACCATAAGCGGAAGCGTTAGCACAACGCGGTTGATGTAGTCGTACGTCTTCACGATCCGACCGATCCAAGCACCGAACGTACGGGGCCTCCGAGTTCAGCACACGTTTAGCTCGATAACGATCTCCGGCCCTCCGATCCAGCAAAGGCTCCGGAGATGAGTTCCGTCAGCACGACGGCGTGGTGACGATGATGATGTTCTACCGGCGCAGGGCTTCGCCTAAACTCCGCGACGATATGACTGAGGTGGAATATGGTGGAAGGGGGCACCGCACACAGCTAAGGAACGATCCGTAGATCAACTTGTGTCTTTGGGGTGCCCCCCGCCCCCGTATATAAAGGAGCCAGGGGGGAGGAGGCGGCCGGCCTAGAGGGCGCGCCAAGGGGGGGAGTCCTACTCCCACCGGGAGTAGGACTCCCTCTTTCCAAGTAGGAGTAGGAGAAGGGGGGGGGGAAGAGGAGGAAGAGGGGAAGGAAAAGGGGGGGCGCCGCCCCCCTTCCCTTGTCCTATTCGGACTAGGAGGGGGAGGGGCGCGCGGCCCCCTCCTGGCTCCTTCCCTCTTCTCCCTCGTGGCCCAAATAGGCCCATTAACCCCCCGGGGGGTTCCGGTAACCTCCCGGTACTCCGGTAAAATGCCGATTTCACCCGGAACCATTCCGACGTCCAAACATAGGCTTCCAATATATCAATCTTTACGTCTCGACCATTCCGAGACTCCTCGTCATGTCCGTGATCACATCTGGGACTCCGAACAAACTTCGGCACATCAAAACGTATAAACTCATAATAAAACTATCATCGAAACGTTAAGCGTGCGGACCCTACAGGTTCGAGAATTATGTAGACATGACATAAAACCATTCTCGGTCAATAACCAATAGCGGGACCTGGATGCCCATATTGGTTCCTACATATTCTACAAAGATCTTTATCGGTCAAACCGCATAACAACATACGTTGTTCCCTTTGTCATCGGTATGTTACTTGCCCGAGATTTGATCGTCGGTATCCAATACCTAGTTCAATCTCGTTACCGGCAAGTCTCTTTACTCGTTCTGTAATACGTCATCTCATAACTAAATTATTAGTTATAATGCTTGCAAGGCTTAAGTGATGAGTATTACCGAGAGGGCCCAGAGATACCTCTCTGACAATCGGAGTGACAAAACCTAATCTCGAAATACGCCAACCCAACATGTACCTTTGGAGACACCTGTAGTACTACTTTATAATCACCCAGTTACGTTGTGACGTTTGGTAGCACCCAAAGTGTTCCTCCGGCAAACGGGAGTTGCATAATCTCATAGTTACAGGAACATGTATAAGTCATGAAGAAAGCAATAGCAACATACTAAACGATCAAGTGCTAGGCTAACGGAATGGGTCAAGTCAATCACGTCATTCTCCTAATGATGTGATCCGGTTAATCAAATGACAACTCTTTTGTCCATGGTTAGGAAACATAACCATCTTTGATAAACGAGCTAGTCAAGTAGAGGCATACTAGTGACACTATGTTTGTCTATGTATTCACACATGTATTATGTTTCCGGTTAATACAATTCTAGCATGAATAATAAACATTTATAATGATATAAGGAAATAAATAATAACTTTATTATTGCCTCTAGGGCATATTTCCTTCAGGTTCTTGAACGAGCAAGCGGCAGTACGGCTCCAGCAGAGCGGTAGTACCGCACGGAACCACATCTCGCAAGAACAGATCTAGGAACATCCGTCAAAGTAGATTGGTACTACCGTTGATCAAAACTACACCGTTGCATCACACCAAATAGCATCTCTACCGTACTAGCACTCTCCAACAATCTCCTCTTGTAAAGATTTAGCCAAAAATCACAAGAACTACACATGCATCTCCCAGAACCTAGAAGCACAACAATGGGGCAAAGAGAGAGGGACTAAGGGCGATACTGGGTTCCATGGCAAGAGGGCGAGGTGGGGATCGATCCCACCGGTCAGAATGCGAGGAGAGCGGCCGGAGACGGAGATCCGACGAGGTCCTCCGGCGCCGTTCTTGGGCAGGAGAGAGAGAGAGACGAAGTGAGGGGAAGAGATGAATGGTATGGGGGAGTTGGAACTCCACTTGTCGGCTCTTAACCCCCACGCGCTTTCGACAGCGCGGTAATACCACGGTTCATCGTGGTAGTACCGCCCGGGCAGAAGTATTGCTCTTCCAGCGGCAGTAAAAAAATATTGTCATGCTGGAAGTGGTAGTACCGTGCTGGGGTTGCAGCTGCGCAAGCACATGTGCCACTCACCTCATGCGGTAGTACCATGGCTAGCCAGGGTAGTACCATATGCCCAAGAAAGTGCAATTTTCAACAAAAACAGGAAAACATGGCCTTTGCAATGCACACTTCAAGAAACTAGACACGCACACGAGCACTCAAGAGGAAACTCAAACACAAACACGGCTTAAAGGAAGGCAAAAGACAACGAGGACCAAACGCAAACCAAAGCCTCTCAAGGAGGGAGGGCAGTGGCCGGAGCCACCTATGTTTGAGTCAATTGGTATGGCACCGTGAAGAATTATCCTTGGGCCCATGACCAAAACTCATCTTTGAAGCACAAGTACCATAAAAAATGTCTAATGTGAAAGAGTTGATCAATATATGCATAATGGGGGGAGGGAGAGTTCATTGAGAGAACAACACCCCCCTATGTCCATGCCTACACCTAAACAAGACATCAAGATGAGTATGGTGGGGTGTGCAAAGCCACATTGCTCAAATCAATGATATTTAGCTCATGCCTTAACTCGCGGAATCTTGCTTCATCCAAGGGCTTCATGAAAATATCTGCAAGGTTATCATGAGTGTTGACATATTTGAGCTTGATCTCCCCTCGCCTAATGTGATCCCGGATGAAGTGATACCGAATCTCAATATGCTTTGTCTTGAAGTGTTGCACCGGGTTGAGAGAAATCTTGATGGTACTTTCATTGTCACACCAAAGAGGCACTTTGTCACAAATGACACCGTAATCCTTCAAAATTTGCCTCATCCATAGAAGTTGAGCACAACAACTACCGGCAGCCACATACTCCGCTTAGGTGGACGAGAGAGACACACAACTTTTCTTCTTAGAAGACTAACTCAACAAAGAGCAACCAAGAAATTGGCACCCTCCGGAAGTTGACTTCCTATCCACTTTGTCTCCCTCCCAATCCGAGTTCGAATAGCCCATAAAGTTGAAGTTAGCTCCTCTTGGGTACCATAAGTCAAAGTTTGGGGTATGAGCCAAATATCGAAAGATTCGCTTGACCGCCACATAGTAGCTTTGCTTAGGTGCGGCTTGAAACCATGCACAAATTTCCACACTCAACATGATATCCGGTCTAGATGCACAAAGATAAAGTAAGGAGCCAATCATAGAACGATATACCTTTTGATCCACCGCTTTACCATTGGGATCAATGTTGAGTTTGCATTTGACGGGCATTGGAGTGGAAGCTGGCTTGACATCACTTAGTTTGAACCTCTTGAGCATGTCTTGAGTGTATTTGGCTTGGTTGATGAAGGTTCCTTCTCTTCTTTGTTTGATTTCGAACTCGAGAATGAACTTCAACTCTCCCGTCATGGACATCTTGAACTTCGAGGTCATGAGAGCGGCAAACTCCTCATTAAAAGCTTTGTTAGGAGAACCAAAGATAATACCATCAACATATAGTTGGCATACAAACAACCCCCCATTGGCCTTATTAGTAAAAAGAGTGGGGTCGATTTTCCCAATTTCAAAATCACGATCTTGCAACAACTTGGTATGGTGCTCATACCATGCATGTGGGGCTTGTTTAAGGCCATAGAGTGCCTTATCGAGTTGGTACACATGATTGGGGAACTTGGGATCCTCAAACCCTAGGGGTTGTTTGACATAAACCAACTCATTAATAGGACCATTAAGAAAAGCACTCTTCACATCCATTTGTTGTAACTTGAAGTTATGATGAGAAGCAAAAGCAATCAACAAACGAATAGATTCAAGGCGAGCAATGGGAGCAAAGGTTTCACCGTAGTCGATACCCTCAACTTGGGAGTAGCCTTGTGCTACCAAATGAGCCTTGTTGAGAACGATAATCCCATGAGCATCTTGCTTGTTCTTGAATATCCACTTGGTTCAAATGACATTATGGTTCTCCATTGGCCTTGGCACCAATCTCCACACCTTGTTGTGCTCGAAGTTGTTGAGTTCTTCATGCATGGCATTAAGCCAATCCAGATCCTCGAGCACCTTATAGACCTTTTGGGGTTCAACACAAGAAACAAACATGTGATCTCCACAATAGTTTGCTAATTTTCTACACGTGCTTACCCCCTTTCTTAAGCTTCCAAGCACATTCTTCATGAGATGATCTTTGGTAGTGAGCTTGGATGCAATCTTGGTGGCACGACGCTCCAATTCCTCCTCAAGAGAGAGTTGAGGAGCGATAACTTGATCATCTTGAGTGTCGTCTTGAGCTTGTTCTTAATCTTGAGCTTGCTCTTGATCTTGAACTTGCTCGGGAGGAAGAACTTGACCTTGGGCATCACTTGGTGGTTCACCACCATCTTGAGATTGATCTTGCCCTTGATCTTGTTCACTTGGTTGAGGGCCTTCACTTTGTTCTTCGGAAGCGTGTGGGTCTTGGGTTGGTGATGGTTCCAGTTGAGTGGAACATTGTCCTTCTCCTTCGGCTACAAGGGGTTCCTCAATGGGCAGGATATGACCAACACCATTCTTCTTATGGCTTGGGCGGGGGGGGGGGGATTTCATCATCTACATCACAAGTACCACTTTGCTCCACTTGGGAGCCGTTATTATCGTCAAACTCCATGTTACGTGTCTCCTCAATGAGTCACGTGGACTTGTTGAGGACACGATAAGCATGAGAGTTTGTAGCATAACCAACAAATATGCCCTCATGAGATCTAGCCTCAAATTTAGACAAACGAACACCTTTCTTGAGAATGAAACACTTACAACCGAACACCCAGAAGTACCTGAGGTTGGGCTTGTTACCAGTATCTCATATGGAGTCTTGTTCAAGCCTTTGCAGAGATAGAGCCAATTGGATGCATGACAAGCGGTGTTGATGGCTTCGGCCCAAAAGTTGTAGGGAGACTTGAACTCCGCCATCATGGTCGTTGCCGCGTCCATCAACATCCGGTTCTTCCTCTCCGCTACACCATTTTTGTTGAGGGGTGTGAGGGAGTCCGGGATTAAGGGGTCCTCGGACAGCCGGACTATATACTTTGGCCGGACTGTTGGGCTATGAAGATACAAGATTGAACACTTCCTCCCTTGTCCGGATGGGACTCTCCTTTGCGTGGAAGGCAAGCTTGGCAATTCGGATATGTAGATCTCCTTCTCTGTAACCGACTCTATGTAACCCTAGCCCCCTCCAGTGTCTATATAAACCGGAGAGTGTAGTCCGTAGGACAACAACAATCATAATCATAGGCTAGCTTCTAGGGTTTAGCCTCTACGATCTTGTGGTAGATCAACTCTTGTAATACTCATATCATCAAGATCAATTAAGCAGGAAGTAGGGTATTACCTCCATCGAGAGGGCCCGAACCTGGGTAAACATCATGTCCTCCACCTCATGTTACCATTAGTCTTAGACGCACAGTTCGGGACCCCCTACCCGAGATCCGCCGGTTTTGACACCGACATTGGTGCTTTCATTGAGAGTTCCACTGTGCCATCGCGATAAGGATAGATGGCTCCTTCAATCATCTTCAACAACGCGGTCCAGGGGGAGGTTTTCCTTCCCGGACAAATCTTCGTATTCGGCGGCTTCGTACTGCGGGCCAACTCACTTGGCCATCTGGAGCAGATCGATAGCTACGCCCCTGGCCATCAGGTCAGGTTTCGAAGCTTGAACTACACTGCCGACATCCGCGGAGACTTGATCTTCGACGGATTCGAGCCCGTGTCAGGTGCACTGAACAGTCACGACGAGCATGAATTAGATCTGCCATCAGACAGTATTCGGGGGATCGCACCTACGGCTGCTCCGGGAATCAATCTGGAGCAAATTGCGCCATCCGAGGACGGGTGTATGGACCCCGCCGCAGAGGCCGCATACTCATCGGCGTCGGAGCTGAACACTGATCCCACCTCCTATGAGGCTGGTGTCATCGGACCCTCGGACTCGTGTCCGGCTACAGGATCCGAACCGCATACGCCCGTTCCTATCGAATCTGATTGGGCACCGGTCATGGAGTTCACCTCCACGAATATATTTTAGCACTCACCCTTGGGTGATGTGCTAAATTCATTAAGGTCTCTCTCCTTGTCAGGAGACTCTTGTCCGAACTATGTCCGGCTCGAGTGGGAAGCGGACGACGAAGAAATTCGTTCCCCACCCACCACCCACTTAATAGCCACTATCGATGACTTAACCGACGTGCTTGACTTCAACTCCGAAGACATCAACGGTATGGACGACGATGCAGGAGAAGAACAAGAACCACCGCCTATAGGGCGTTGGACAGCCACCTCATCATATGATATATATATGGTGGACACCCCCAAAGAAGGCAATGGCAATGAGGCAACGGAAGATAATCCCCTGGAGAAGCAATCTATGCACCGGCGTCATAGGCGCCGCTCCAAGCCCCACCATAGCAAAAATAGTGATACCGACACAAGAGATGATAACAATCCAGATGGTGCCGAAGACAAAAACAATCCTGCCGAGCCAGGCTTCGAGCAGGCTGAGCAAGAAGATGGGCAAGCTAGCCCCAGGGAACAAGCAACAAATGGAGAATCAGAGGATGATAATTACATGCCTCTCTCCGAAGATGAAGTGAGCCTTGGCAACAAAGAATTCATCGTGCCCGAGGATCCTGTCGAGCAGAAGCGCTTCAAGCATCGGCTTATAGCCACTGCAAAAAGCCTGAAGAGAAAGCAGCAACAGCTTCAAGCTGATCAAGATTTGCTAACTGATAGATGGACCGAGGTCCTGGCTGCCGAGGAATACGGACTCGAGCGCCCTACCAAAAGTTACCCGAAGCGCAGGTTGCTACCTCAACTTGAGGAGGAGGCATTAAGGCCCACACTACCAGCGCATGATGCGGCTGATCGGCCACCCCGTAGCCGAGACAAAGCAGCGTACAAGCCCGAAATCCAGACCGCACCCCGTCGCCAATCAAACAATAATATTAAAGACCGGGGGTACACGAAGGACCTGCGAGACGTATTGGAAAACAAAGCAGGACAGTTAAGATCGATCTACGGATCACGGGGATGCGCCACAACGCGCGACGACGACCGTCACGCCGGATACATTAAATAAAAGTCCGGCCGAGACGAATACAACAAACCAGATTCATTTGAACTGCATCGGGATGTAGCCCGACATAGAGGCGCTGCACACCCCCTATGCTTCACTGATGAAGTAATGGATCATGAATTCCCAGAAGGGTTTAAACCGGTGAACATTGAATCATATGATGGCACAACAGACCCCGCGGTATGGATTGAAGATTTTCTCCTGCACATTCACATGGCCTGCAGCGATGACTTACATGCCATAAAGTACCTACCACTTAAGCTCAAAGGACCGGCTCGGCATTGGCTGAATAGCCTGCCGACAAGCTCCACTGGCAGTTGGGAGGACCTGGAAGACGCATTCCTTGACAACTTCCAAGGCACTTACGTGCGACCACCGGATGCTGATGACTTAAGTCACATAACCCAACAGCCCGGAGAGTCAGCCAGGAAATTTTGAACTCGGTTCCTAACTAAAAAGAACCAAATTGTCGACTGTCCGGATGCCGAGGCCTTAGCAGCCTTCAAGCATAACATCCGTGACGAATGGCTCGCCCGACACCTCGGCCAAGAGAAGCCAAAGTCCATGGTAGCCCTCACGACACTCATGACCCACTTTTGCACAGGCGAGGACAGCTGGCTGGCTCGTTGCAACATCACACCAAAAAACTCCAGCGATTCAGATGCCAGAGATAGCAACGGCAAGCCACGATGCAATAGACACAAGCGTCGAAACATTGGCGACAACACCAAAGACACGGCAGTCAATGCCGGATTCAAAGGCTCTAAATCCGTACATCGGAAAAAGCCATTCAAAAGAAACAATCAGAGTCCGTCCAGTCTGGACCGCATACTCGATCGCTCGTGTCAAATTCACGGCACCCCCGATAAACCAGCCAACCACACAAACAGAGAATGCTGGGTGTTTAAACAGGCCGGCAAGTTGAATGCCGAAAACAGGGAAAAGGGGCTGCATAGCATTGACGACGAGAAGCCTCGGCCGCCGAACACAGGAGGACAGAAGAAAATGGTGAATATGATATACGTAACCCATATTCCCAAACAGGAACGGAAGCGTGCACTATGGGACGTCTATGCGATGGAGCCAGTCGCCCCAAAGTTCAACCCATGGTCTTCTTGTCCGATCACTTTCGATCGCAGGGACCATCCTACCAGTATCCATCATGGCGGTTCTGTCGCATTGGTCCTTGACCCAATCATTGACGGATTCCACCTCACACGAGTCCTTATGGACGGTGGCAGCAGCCTGAACCTGCTTTATCAGGATACAATGCGTAAAATGGGCATCGACCCCTCAAGGATCAAATCCACCAAAACCACCTTTAAAGGTGTAATACCAGGTGTAGAGGCCTGTTGTACAGGCTCAATCACACTGAAAGTGGTCTTCAGATCTTCGGACAATTTCCGAAGCGAAGAATTAACCTTTGACATCGTCCCCTTCCGCAATGGCTATCATGCATTGCTAGGACGAACCGCATTCGCCAGATTCAATGCGGTACCGCATTATGCATACCTCAAGCTCAAAATGCCAGGACCTCGCGGGGTTATAACAGTTAATGGAAACACAGAGCACTTGCTACGTACGGAGGAGCACCCTGCGGCCCTCGCGACAGAAGTACAAAACAACCTTCTTAGGCAAAGAGCCAATTCGGCACTGAAGAACTCGGACACCGTCAAGCGAGTCCAGAGTACCCCGCAACAGGATCATCCGGCACGTCCAGAACTCGACTAGTAATTCGGCCTCCATCCCAGTCCTAGTCAAGCGGCGAAACTCATGTCGCGCGTACATTATTACGCACTTAAAATACCATGGGCATAGGCGGAGGCACGGCTACGACGCGGCCCACAATACGGCTCAACCGCCCCAGGCCCCGTATACCTTCATCATTTTCTTTCTTTCAGGACCCTACTTTCGGGAAGCCTTTTCAGATAGCCTGATTATCAGACTCATCATGGGAAGGAACAAGCAAGGAGGCAACAGGCTTTGACGTACAAGGGAATACCCAGGTGGTCTCTTATACCGATCGTCATACCTGTTTTACATACCCACACGCAGCCTGCCCTTGGTTAGGACATGTCAAATAGTCCTATTCTTTCTTATCGCATTACTTGTATACATACGCTTTGACATATTATTTAAATAACAAATGGAAAAACATACAACGTCAACTTGTTATTATATCTTCTTTATCTTTTTTCCTTGACTGTTTATATACTATAAATTGCACCCATACACTTTGGTACGGTCAGTTCTCCAGGGGCTTCAAAGTACCCCATAACACGGCAAGAAAAGTCCGAACACTTTCGGCAGTGCGGCACCCCGAACTTATAGCATTATATGCATCAACTCTGAATCATGGCTTGGGTCAATAGTTGGGTTTGCCCGGCTCCCATGTTTTGGTTCCTTACGTTCCGTTATATCGGCTAAGGTTGCGCTGGGAGAACTACTGCAATTGTGTCCCGGTTTTTCAGGACGAGCACCTCAGTAGAGAAAGCCGAAAACTGACTGTCATGATGCGGCGAGAGCTGGTCGCTGTTCGAGAGGTCTCAAATCCTTAAAGATTTTTTCTGCTTCGGGCGAGGAATCGGCCTTGTCCGATTTAGGCGTGTATAGCGCCCCAAGTTCGGCCTTCCGAATACAAGGGGCTTCGCCAAAGTTTAAAATTGTAGACTTCTATGGCTAAGTGAGAGTGATAAAGTTGTATAGTCCAATTGCCTTGTTCACTGTGCTAAACACCTCCTTAAAGGACCAAAAATTTGGATAAAGAGTGTTTAATTTACCCTGAACACCCTAGTACTAGTTACATGGGGGCGGAAGCCGACGACTGGCCAACTTTTAGATTTTTGTAAACGGCCGCACATAAGGTAATATTTTAAATCAACAAGCGTTATATAGCACACACGAACTCGTTTTCGTATTACAGGATGACATGAGTACATTCATTCAAATATTACATCCTTGGCACATTCCCCCGCCACAAGGCAGGCGCCTTTCATAACACCATCATAGTACTTCTCGGGATAGCGATGTGCCTTGCCCTACGGTGGCCCCTCCATCACCAGCTTCTCGGCATCCATCTTCGCCCAGTGCACTTTCGTGCGGGCGAAGGCTCGGCGCACACCTTCAATGCAGACTGACCATTTTATGGCTTCAAGCCTCGGGCAGGCATGCACAAGCCGCTTCACCAAGCCAAAGTAGCTGGTGGGCAGGGGCTCGACACGCCACATCTGGACTATGAGGTCCTTCATGGCCAGTTCGGCCGCCTTGTGTAGTTCGACCAGTTGCTTCAGCTAGTCACTCAAGGGCATCGGCTGTTCGGCCCCAATATACTAGGACCAGATCAACTTCTCCGTCGAGCTCCCTTCTTCAGCCCGGTAGAACTCTGCGGCATCAGATGTGTTGCGCGGCAGATCTGCGAATGCTCCTGGAGAGCTCCAAATTCGGGTAAGTAATAGGAAAGCCTCCTTCACATGCTTGCTTTGCATAATGAATGCCTTAGCCGCTGCTATCTTCTTGGCCGCCTGGATCTCCTGGAGGGCCTTTTGGGCTTCGGCCTTGGCGTCTTGCGCGCTCCAGAGAGCCTTCGCAAGCTCGGACTCTTGCATCTTGGAGTCACGCTCCAAGGACTCGAATTTTTTGACGAAGTCCTGGAGCTCTTGCTGGACCTCATTTACCCGAGCCTCCTGCTTCTCGCACTCAGTGCACTCCTTGGCTGCCTTGTCTTCGGCCTCGGACAACACTTTCTTAAGGGCCGCCACTTCGGTCGTGGCCCCTATTAAAATTCATGATGCTTCTATTAGCATAAACAATTTTCCTTTATATAACACACGGACGGGGTATCACTTACCTTTGTTCTCCTCGAGCTGCCTCTTCACGAGGCCGAGCTCTTCTTCAGCCCGCCCCAGGTACCGCTTCAGTCCGGAGACCCCGTAGTGTGGGTGGCAGCGGCCAGCAGCGACACCTACTTATTCACATAGACATGTTCTTATTAGACTCCTGTGGAAATTTTTTGATCCTCTGTTCGGCCTTTCTTTCTGAACACCAAACAGAGCATCAGGGGCTATTGTCTATGCTATGATATTTCCTTGTAATGTGATTACTGATACGTCTTCAACGTATCTATAATTTTTGATTGTTCCATGCTATTATATTACCTGTTTTGGATGTTTATGGGCTTTATTTTATACATCTTTATCATTTTTGGGACTAACCTACTAACCGGAGGCCCAACCCATATTGCTGCTTTTTTTGCCTATTTCAGTATTTCGAAGAAAAGGAATATCAAACGGAGTCCAAACGGAATGAAACCTTCGGGAACGTGATTTTTGGAACGAACAAGATCCGGAGAGCTTGGAGTGCAAGTCAAGAAACAACCGAAGCCTCCACGAGATAGGAGGGCGCCCCCCTGTAGGGCGCGCCCCCTGTCTTGTGGGCCCCTCGGGCATCACCGACGTACTTCTTCCTCCTATATATACATATGGACCCCGAAAACATCCAAGGGCACCACGAAACACAATTTCCATCACCATAACCTTCTGTATCCGCGAGATCCCATCTTGGAGCCTTCGCCGACACTCTGCCGGAGGGGGAATCGACCATGGAGGGCCTCTACATCAACATCCTTGCCCCTCCTACGAGTTGTGAGTAGTTTACCACAGACCTACGTGTCCATAGTTATTAGCTAGATGGCTTCTTCTCTCTTTTTGGATCTCAATACAATGTTCTCCCCCTCTCTTGTGGAGATCTATTTGATGTAATCTCTTTTTGCGGTGTGTTTATCGAGATCCGATGAATTGTGGGTTTATGATCAGATTTATCTAAGGATATTAATTGAATCTTCTCTGAATTCTTTTATGTATGATTGAGTTATCTTTGCAAGTCTCTTCGAATTATCGGTTTGGTTTGGCCTACTAGATTGATCTTTCTTACCATGGGAGAAGTGCTTAGCTTTGGGTTCAATCTTGCGGTGTTCTTACCCAGTGACAGAAAGGGTTGCAAGACACGTATTGTATTGTTGCCATCGAGGATAACAAGATGGGGTTTATATCATATTGCATGCGTTTATCCCTCTACATCATGTCATCTTGCTTAATGCGTTACTCTGTTCTTATGAACTTAATACTCTAGATGCATGCTGGATAGCGGTCGATGTGTGGAGTAATAGTAGTAGATGCAGGCAGGAGTCGGTCTACTTGTTATGGACGTGATGCCTATATACATGATCATGCCTAGATAATCTCAAAAATACGCGCTTTTCTATCAATTGCTCGACAATAATTTGTTCACCCACCGTAATACTTATGCTCTCGAGAGAAGCCTCTAGTGAAACCTATGGACCCCCGGGTCTATCTCTTATCATATTTGCTTTCAATCTACTTTTATTTGCATCTTTACTTTTTGCATCTATATTATATACCAAAAATATATTTATCTTATCATACTATCTCTATCAGATCTCACTTTTGCAAGTGGCCTGAAGGGATTGACAACCCCTTTATTGCGTTGGTTGTGAGTTCTCAGTTTGTTTGTGTAGGCGCGTGGGACTTTTGAGGAGCCTCCTACTGGATTGATACCTTGGTTCTCAAAAACTGAGGGAAATACTTACGCTACACTTGCTGCATCACCCTCTCCTCTTCGGGGAAAACCAACACTAGCTCAAGACGTAGCAAGAAGGATTTCTGGCGCCGTTGCCGGGGAGGTCTTCGCTCAAGTCAAGACATACCAAGTACCTATCACAAACCCATCTCCCTCGCATTTACATTATTCGCCATTTGCCTCTCGTTTTCCTCTCCCCCACTTCACCCTTGTCGTTTTATTCGCCCTCTCTTTCCCAATCTCCTCCTCTCTTTTCCACTTGCCTTTTTCTGTTTGCTTGTGTGTTGGATTACTTGTTGCCATGGCACAAGATAATACCAAATTGTGTGATTTCTCGAACACCAATAATAATGATTTCCTTAGTACTCCGATTGCTCCTCTTAATGATGTTGAGTCTTGTGAAATCAATGCTGCTTTGCTGAATCTTGTTATGAAAGATCAATTCGCCGGCCTTCCTAGTGAAGATGCCGCTACCCATCTAAACAATTTTGTTGATTTGTGTGATATGAAAAAGAAGAAAGATACGGAGAACAATATTGTCAAATTGAAGTTATTTCCGTTCTCACTTAGAGATCGTGCTAAAGTTTGGTTTTCGTCTTTAACTAAAAATAGTATTGATTCTTGGAACAAGTGCAAAGATGCTTTTATCTCTAAGTATTTTCCTCCCGCTAAGGTCATCACTCTTAGGAACGATATTATGAATTTTAAACAACTTGATCATGAGCATGTTACCCAATCTTGGGAAAGAATGAAATTGATGCTTCGTAATTGCCCTACTCATGGTTTGAATTTATGGATGATCATACAAAAATTTTATGCCGGTTTGAACTTTGCTTCTAGAAATCTCTTAGATTCGGCCGCGGGAGGCACCTTTATGGAAATCACGTTAGGAGATGCTACAAAACTTCTTGATAATATTATGGCTAATTATTCTCAATGGCACACCGAAAGATCTTCTAGTAAAAAAGTGCATGCTATAGAAGAAATCAATGTTTTGAGTGGAAAGATGGATGAACTTATGAAGACGTTTGCTACTAAAAATACTCCTCTTGATCCTAATGATATGCCTTTGTCTTCCTTTATTGAGAATAATAATGAATCTATGGATGTGAATTTTGTTGGTAGGAATAGTTTTGGAAACAATGCTTATAGAGGAAATTTAATGCTAGACCGTTCCCTAGTAATTCCTCTAATAATTATGGAAATTCCTACAATAATTCTTATGGTAATTTTAATAAGATGCCCTCTGATTTTGAGAATAGTGTGAAAGAATTTATGATTTCTCAAAAGAATTTTAATGCTTTGCTTGAAGAAAAATTGCTCAAAGTTGATGATTTGGCTAGGAATGTTGATAGACTTTCGCTTGATGTTGATTCTCTTAAACTTAGACCTTCTCCTCCTAAGCATGATAACAATGAGTCTCTCAAAGTAATGCGAATTTCCATTGACGAGTGCAAGGAAAGAACCGCTAGATTATGTGCTAAGAAAGATAGCTTTATAAAAGCGTGTTCTTCTAGTTTCCGTGAAAATAATGATGAGGATCTTAAAGTTATTGATGCGTCTCCTATTAGATCTATGTTTTGCAATATGAATTTTGATGATTATGGGACTGATGATGATTCAACTTTGCCTAGAAGGCGTCCCAAGAATTCGGAGTCTTTAGATCTTAATGCTAAATTTGGTAAAAGAGAGATTGGAGAATCATCAACTTCTAATAATGTTGAACCTACTATCTCGGATTTCAAGGAATTTGATTATGATAATTGCTCTTTAAAAGGTTGTATTTCCTTGTTGCAATCCCTTGTTAATTCTCCTCATGCTTATAGTCAAAACAAAGCTTTTACCAAACATATTGTTGATGCCTTGATGCAATCTTATGATGAAAAACTTAATTTGGAAGTTTCTATACCTAGAAAACTTAATGATGAGTGGGAACCTACTACAAAGATTAGAATTAAAGATTATGAGTGTTTTGCTTTGTGTGATTTGGGTGCTAGTATTTCCACGATTTCGAAAACTTTATGTGACATTCTAGGTTTCCATGATTTTGAAGATTTCTCTTTAAATTTGCACCTTGCGGATTCCACCATTAAAAAGCCTATGGGAAGGATCAATGATGTTCTTATTGTTGCAAATAGAAATTTGGTGCCCGTAGATTTTATCGTTCTCGATATAGATTGCAATCTTTCTTGCCCTATTATTCTTGGTAGACCTTTCCTTAGAACGATTGGTGCGATTATCGATATGAAAGAAGGGAACATTAGATTCCAATTTCCCTTAAAGAAAGGCATGGAGCACTTTACAATAAAGAAAGTTAAATTACCTTATGAATCTATCATGCGTGCTACTTATGAGTCAAGTGCCAAAGATGGCACTCGTTAGATCTATCATCGCTTTTATGCCTAGCTAGGGGCGTTAAACGATAGCGCTAGTTGGGAGGCAACCCAATTTTCTTTATGTTCTTTGTTTTTGTTCCTGTTTAGTGTTAAATTTTGTTTCTACTTTCTGTTTAGATGTGTTTTTATCTTTTGTTTAGTGTTTGTGCCAAGTAGAACCCGTAGGATAAACTATGATGATGGTTGATTTGATTCTGCTGAAAAAACAGAAACTTTGCGCTCACGAGAAAAACTTCAATAAATCACAGAAACGTGCTTTTGTATTGATTCTTTTTTCTGATGATCAATAAACAAAATTTCCAGTACGTCCTATTTTGGTAGGATTTTTAGAGTTCTGAAAGTTTGCGTTAGTTACGGATTGCTACAGACTGTTCTGTTTTTGACAGATTCTGTTTTTCGTGTGTTGTTTGCTTATTTCAATGCATCTATGGCTAATAAATTAGTTTATAAACCATAACGAAGTTGGAATACAGTAGGTTTAACACCCAAATAAATAAAGAATGATTTCATTACAGTACCTTATGTGGTGGTTTTGTTTTCTTTCACTAACGGAGCTTATAAGATTTCCTGTTGAGTTTTGTGTTGTGAAGTTTTCAAGTTTTGGGTAAAGCTTTTATGGACTATGGAATAAAGAGTGGCAAGAGCCTAAGCTTGGGGATGCCCAAGGCACCCCAAGATATTCAAGAATAGCCAAAAGCCTAAGCTTGGGGATGCCCCGGAAGGCATTCCCTCTTTCGTCTTCGTTCATTGGTAACTTTACTTGGAGCTATATTTTTATTTGCCACATGATATGTGTTTTGCTTGGAGCGTCGTGTATTATATTGGTTGTCGGTGTCAAAACCAGCGGATCTCGGGTAGGGGGTCCCGAACTGTGCGTCTAGGCGGATGGTAACATGAGACAAGGGACACGATGTTTTTACCCAGGTTTGGGCCCTCTCAATGGAGGTAAAACCCTACTCCTGCTTGATTAATATTGATGATATGGGTAGTACAAGAGTAGATCTACCACGAGATCAGAGAGGCTAAACCCTAGAAGCTAGCCTATGGTATGATTGTTGTTCGTCCTACGGACTAAAACCCTCCGGTTTATATAGACACCGGAGAGGGCTAGGGTTACACAGAGTCGGTTACAATGGGAGGAGATCTACATATCCGTATCGCCAAGCTTGCCTTCCACACCAAGGAAAGTCCCATCCGGACACGGGACGAAGTCTTTAATCTTGTATCTTCATAGTCCGGGAGTCCTGCCAAAGGTCATAGTTCGGCCATCCGGACACCCCCTAATCCGGGACTCCCTCAGTAGCCCCCGAACCAGGCTTCAATGACGATGAGTCCGGCGCGCAAATTTGTCTTCGGCATTGCAAGGCGGGTTCTTCTCCAAATCCCATATACCTGTTGAATAGTGTCCGGCTTCTGGTAAATGTTGCGCTCCTTGGCTTCTGCGCCCAATAATGGCCATCTTCCACGTGTCAAACGAATGCGAAAAGCCAGGGTGTTTTTTCATTTACCTCCCTAACTGTGCAAATGAGCTGCCTATAAAAGAGACAGGGATTTAGATCCGAATCACACCATCCTCCCTTCGCGAGCTTTCATCGGAGCGCATTCGACATAGATCCATTCCATCATGGCTGGTCGACGTAGCTCCTCCCCTCGCCCTCCCAGTCCTCAGCCTGGATATTGGGAGAGATGCTCCATCCCGCACAACGAGCTAGTGGCGCTCCAAGGCAAGGGGTTACTCCCCCGGCCTACATGGTCCCGGTTCGAGCCAGGCTCGCCGCCTATAGTGGTGGAGAGCAAGCGGAGAGCGTCCCCAATCCCTCCAAAGGAGAGCGGGTATGTCTTGTCCCATATTTGATAAGAGGGCTCGGATTTCCAATTCATCCGTTTCTCCGGGGGCTCCTGGAGTTCTACGGCCTCCAGTTGCACAGCCTTATGCCTGCCTCCATATTGCATATTGCGGGCTTCGTAGCCCTTTGCGAGCTGTTTTTGGGTATCGAGGCTCATTTTGCACTGTGGAAGAAGCTGTTCTGCCTCGTGCCCCGTTCTCATGAGGGGTCTATTGGAAATATGCCCTAGAGGCAATAATAAAAGGATTATTATTATATTTCCTGTTCATGATAATTGTCTTTTATTCATGCTATAATTGTATTATCCGGAAATCGTAATACACCTGTGAATACATAGACCACAATACGTCCCTAGTAAGCCTCTAGTTGACTAGCTCGTTGGTCAATAGATAGTCATGGTTTCCTGACTATGGACATTAGATGTCGTTGACAACGGGATCACATCATTAGGAGAATGATGTGATGGACAAGACCCAATCCTAAGCATAGCACAAAGATCGTGTAGTTCGTTTTGCTAGAGCTTTTCCAATGTCAAGTATCTCTTCCTTAGACCATGAGATCATGTAACTCCCAGATACCGTAGGAGTGCTTTGGGTGTACCAAACGTCACAACGTAACTGGGTGACTATAAAGGTGCACTACAGGTATCTCCGAAAGTGTCTGTTGGGTTGACATAGATCGAGACTGGGATTTGTCACTCCGTGTTACGGAGAGGTATCACTGGGCCCACTCGGTAGTGCATCATCATAATGAGCTCAAGGTGACCAAGTGTCTGGTCACAGGATCATGCATTACGGTATGAGTAAAGTGACTTGCCGGTAACGAGACTGAACGAGGTATTGGGATACCGATGATCGAGTCTCAGGCAAGTAACATACCGCCTGACAAAGGGAATAGCATACGGGGTTGATTGAATCCTCGACATCGTGGTTCATCCAATGAGATCATCGAGGAGCATGTGGGAGACAACAAGGGTATCCAGATCCCGCTATTGGTTATTGACTGGAGAGCCATCTCGGTCATGTCTGCATGTCTCCCAAACCCGTAGGGTCTACACACTTAAGGTTTGGTGATGCTAGGGTTATTAGGAAGACTTGTATGTGATTACCGAATGTTGTTCGGAGTCCCGGATGAGATCTCGGACGTCACGAGGAGTTCCGGAATGGTCCGGAGGTGAAGATTTATATATGGGAAGTTGTCATACGGACACCGGAAAGTTTCGGGGGCATATCGGTATTGTACCGAGGCCAGGGGAGAGGTTCCGGGGGTCCACCGGGAGGGGCCACACCTCTCGGAGGGTCTCATGGGCCGCAAGGGGCAGGGAACCAGCCCCTGGAGGGCTGGGCGCGCCCCCCCTTGGGCCCATGTGCCTAGGGTTGGGGGGGGGGAACCCTAGTGGGGGCGCCCCCCTTGCTTGGGGGGCAGGCCCCCCTCCCTGGCCGCCGCCCCCCCTCTAGATCTCATCTAGAGGGGGCCGGCCCCCTTACCCCTTCCCCTATAAATAGAGGGGCGAGGGGAGGGCTGAACACCTGATCCAAGGCGCAACCCCTCCCCTCCCCAACACCTCTCCTCCTCCGTTGAGTGCTTGGCGAAGCCCTGTCGGAGTACCGCCTCTCCACCATCATCACGCCGTCGTGCTGCTGCTGGAGCCTTCTTCCTCAACCTCTCCTTCCCCCTTGCTGGATCAACAAGGAGGAGACGTCGTCCGTTCCGTATGTGTGTTGAATGTGGAGGTGCTGTCCGTTCAGCACTTGGTCATCGGTGATTTGGATCACGGCGAGTACGACTCCATCATCCCCGTTCCCTTGAACGCTTCCGCACGCGATCTAGAAGTGGTATGTAGATGCAATCTCTCTCCCATGACTCGTTGCTTAGATGAACTCATAGATGGATCTTGGTGAAACCGTAGGAAAAATTTTAATTTTCTACAACGTTCCCCAACAGTGGCATCATGAGCTAGGTCTATGCGTAGTTCTCTATTGCACGAGTAGAACACAAATTTGTTGTGGGCGTAGATCTTGTCAACTTGCTTGCCGCTACTAGTCTTTTCTCGCTTCAGCAGTATTGTGGGATGAAGCGGCCCGGACCGACCTTACACGTACGCTTACGTGAGACAGGTTCCACCGACTGACATGCACTAGTTGCATAAGGTGGCTAGCGGGTGTCTGTCTCTCCTACTTTAGTTGGAGCGGATTAGATGAAAAGGGTCCTTATGAAGGGTAAATAGAAGTTGACAAAATCACATTGTGGTTATTCGTAGGTAAGAAAACGTTCTTGCTAGAACCCAATTGCAGCCACGTAAAAGATGCAACAACAATTAGAGGACGTCTAACTTGTTTTTGCAGCAATTGTCATGTGATGTGATATGGCCAGAAGTTGTGATGAATGATGAATGATATATTGTGATGTATGAGATCATGTTCTTGTAATAGGAATCACGACTTGCATGTCGATGAGTATGACAACCGGCAGGAGCCATAGGAGTTGTCTTTATTTTTGTATGACCTGCGTGTCATTGAAGAACGCCATGTAAATTACTTTGCTTTATTGCTAAACGCGTTAGCCATAGAAGTAGAAGTAGTCGTTGGCGTGACAACTTCATGAAGACACAATGATGGAGATCATGATGATGGAGATCATGGTGTCATGCCGGTGACGAAGATGATCATGGAGCCCCGAAGATGGAGATCGAAGGAGCTATATGATATTGGCCATATCATGTCACTACTATATAATTGCATGTGATGTTTATTATGTTTTATGCATCTTGTTTACTTAGAACGGCGGTAGTAAATAAGATGATCCCTTATAATAATTTCAAGAAAGTGTTCCCCCTAACTGTCACCGTTGCTAAAGTTCGTCGTTTCGAAGCACCACGTGATGATCGGGTGTGATAGATCCTTACGTTCACATACAACGGGTGTAAGACAGATTTACACATGCAGAACACTTAGGGTTAACTTGACGAGCCTAGCATGTACAGACATGGCCTCAGAACACAGAGACCGAAAGGTCGAACATGAGTCGTATGGAAGATACGATCAACATGGAGATGTTCACCGATGATGACTAGTCCGTCTCACGTGATGATTGGACATGGCCTAGTTGACTCGGATCGTGTAACACTTAGATGACTAGAGGGATGTCTGATCTGAGTGGGAGTTCATTAAATAATTTGATTAGATGAACTTAATTATCATGAACTTATTCTAAAATTTTTGCAAAACATGTCTTGTAGATCAAATGGCCAACGCTCATGTCAACATGAACTTCAACGCGTTCCTAGAGAAAACCAAGCTGAAAGATGATGGCAGCAACTATTCGGACTGGGTCCGGAACCTGAGGATCATCCTCATAGCAGCCAAGAAAGATTATGTCCTAGATGCACCGCTAGGTGAAGCACCCATCCTAGAGAACCAAGACATTATGAACACTTGGCAATCACGTGCTGATGATTACTCCCTAGTTCAGTGCGGCATGCTTTACAGCTTAGAACCGGGGCTCCAAAAGCGTTTTGAGAAGCACGGAGCATATGAGATGTTCGAGGAGCTAAAAATGGTTTTCCAAGCTCATGCCCGGGTCGAGAGATATGAAGTCTCCGACAAGTTCTATAGTTGTAAGATGGAGGAAAACAGTTCTGTCAGTGAGCACATACTCAAAATGTCTGGGTTGCACAACCGCCTATCCTAGTTGGAGATCAACCTCCCGGAAGAGGCGGTCATTGACAGGATCTTTCAGTTGCTCCCACCGAGCTACAAGAGCTTTGTGTTGAACTACAATATGCAGGGGATGGTGAAGACCATTCCTGAAGTATTCTCAATGCTGAAGTCAGCAGAGGTTGAAATCAAGAAAGAACATCAAGTGTTGATGGTCAATAAGACCACTAAGTTCAAGAAGGGCAAGGGTAAGAAGAACTTCAAGAAGGACGGCAAAGATGTTGCCGCGCCCGGTAAGCCAGTTGCCGGGAAGAAGTCAAAGAATGGACCCAAGCCTGAGACTGAGTGCTTTTATTGCAAGGGGAAGGGTCACTGGAAGCGGAACTGCCCCAAATACTTAGCGGACAAGAAGGCCGGCAACACTAAAGGTATATTTGATATACATGTAATTGATGTGTACCTTACCAGTACTCGTAGTAACTCCTGGGTATTTGATACCGGTGTCGTTGCTCACATTTGTAACTCACAACAGGAGCTGCGGAATAAGCGGAGACTGGCGAAGGACGAGGTGACGATGCACGTCGGGAATGGTTCCAAGGTCGATGTGATCGCCGTCGGCACGCTACCTCTACATTTACCTACGGGATTAGTTTTAAACCTCAATAATTGTTATTTAGTGCCAAGTTTGAGCATGAACATTGTATCTGGATCTCGTTTGATACGAGATGGCTACTCATTTAAATCCGAGAATAATGGTTGTTCTATTTATATGAGAGATATGTTTTATGGTCATGCCCCGATGGTCAATGGTTTATTCTTAATGAATCTTGAATGTAATGTTAAACATATTCATAGTGTGAATACCAAAAGATGTAAAGTTGATAACGATAGTCCCACATACTTGTGGCACTGCCGCCTAGGTCACATTGGTGCCAAGCGCATGAAGAAGCTCCATGCTGATGGACTTTTAGAGTCTCTAGATTATGAATCATTTGACAAATGCGAACCATGCCTCATGGGCAAAATGACCAAGACTCCGTTCTCCGGAACAATGGAGCGAGCAACCAACTTGTTGGAAATCATACATACCGATGTGTGCGGTACAATGAGCGTTGAGGCTCGCGGAGGATATCGTTATGTTCTCACTCTCACTGACGACTTGAGTAGATATGGGTATGTCTACTTGATGAAACACAAGTCTGAGACCTTTGAAAAGTTCAAGGAATTTCAGAATGAAGTAGAGAATCAACGTGACCAAAAGATAAAATTCTTACGATCGGATCGTGGAGGAGAATATTTAAGTCACGAGTTTGGTACACACTTAAGAAAATGTGGAATCGTTTCACAACTCACGCCGCCTGGAACACCTCAGCGTAACGGTGTGTCCGAACGTCGTAATCACACTCTGTTGGATATGGTGCGATCTATGATGTCTCTTACCGATTTACCGCTATCATTTAGGGGATACGCTCTAGAGACAGCTACATTCACTTTAAATAGGGCACCGTCTAAATCCGTTGAGACGACACCGTATGAATTATGGTTTGGGAAGAAACATAAGGTGTCGTTTCTGAAAGTTTGGAGATGCGATGCTTATGTCAAGAAACTTCAACCTGAAAAGCTCGAACCCAAGTCGGAAAAATGCGTCTTCATAGGATACCCTAAGGAAACCATTGGGTATACCTTCTACTTAAGATCCGAGGGCAAGATCTCTGTTGCCAAGAATGAATCCTTTCTGGAAAAAGAGTTTCTCTCGAAAGGAGTAAGTGGGAGGAAAGTAGAACTCGATGAAGTACTACCTCTTGAACTGGAAAGTAGTGCAGCTCAGGAAAACGTTCCTGTGGTGCCTACACCGAATGGAGAGGAAATTAATGATGATGATCAAGGTACTTCTGATCAAGTTGCTACTGAACTTTGTAGGTCCACAAGGACACGTTCCACACCAGAGTGGTATGGCAACCCTGTCCTGGAAATCATGTTGTTAGACAACGGTGAACCTTCGAACTATGAAGAAGCGATGGCGGGCCCAGATTCCAACAAATGCCTAGAAGCCATGAAATCCGAGATAGAATCCATGTATGAAAACAAAGTATGGACTTTGACTGACTTGCCCGATGATCGGCGAGCAATAGAAAACAAATGGATCTTTAAGAAGAAGACGGACGCGGATGGTAATGTCACCATCTATAAAGCTCGACTTGTCGCTAAGGGTTATCAGCAAGTTCAAGGGATTGACTATGATGAGACTTTCTCTCCCGTAGCGAAGCTTAAGTCCGTCCGAATCATGTTAGCAATTGCCGCATACTATGATTATGAGATATGGCAGATGGACGTCAAAACGGCATTCCTCAACGGGCATCTTAAGGAAGAACTATATATGATGCAGCCAGAGGGTTTTGTCGATCCTAAGAATGCTAACAAATTATGCAAGCTCCAGCGATCCATTTATGGGCTGGTGCAAGCATCTCGGAGTTTGAACATTCGCTTTGATGAGATGATCAAAGCGTTTGGGTTTATGCAGACTTATGGAGAAGCCTGCGTTTACAAGAAAGTGAGTGGGAGCTCTGTAGCATTTCTCATATTATATGTAGATGACATACTTTTGATGGGAAATGATACAGAATTCTTGGACAGGATTAAGGCCTACTTGAATAAGTGTTTTTCAATGAAGGACCTTGGAGAAGCTGCTTACATATTAGGCATCAAGATCTATAGGGATAGATCGAGACGCCTCATAGGTCTTTCACAAAGCACATACCTTGATAAGATTTTGAAGAAGTTCAAAATGGATCAGTCCAAGAAAGGGTTCTTGCCTGTACTGCAAGGTGTGAGATTGAGCTCGGCTCAATGCCCGACCACGGCAAAAGATAAAGAAGAGATGAGCGTCATCCCCTATGCCTCAGCCATAGGATCTATTATGTATGCCATGCTGTGTACCAGACCTGATGTAAACCTTGCCGTAAGTTTGGTAGGAAGGTACCAAAGTAATCCCGGCAAGGAACACTGGACAGCGGTCAAGAATATCCTGAAGTACCTGAAGAGGACAAAGGACATGTTTCTCGTTTATGGAGGTGACGAAGAGCTTGTCGTAAAGGGTTACGTCGACGCTAGCTTCGACACAGATCTGGATGACTCTAAGTCACAAACCGGATACATGTATATGTTGAATGGTGGAGCAGTAAGCTGGTGTAGCTGCAAGCAGAGCGTCGTGGCGGGATCTACATGTGAAGCGGAGTACATGGCAGCCTCGGAGGCAGCGCATGAAGCAATTTTGGTGTAGGAGTTCATCACCGACCTAGGAGTCATACCCAATGCGTCGGGGCCGATCAAACTCTTCTGTGACAACACTGGAGCTATTGCCCTTGCCAAGGAGCCCAGGTTTCACAAGAAGACCAGGCACATCAAGCGTCGCTTCAACTCCATCCGTGAAAATGTTCAAGATGGAGACATAGATATTTGCAAAGTACATACGGATCTGAATGTCGCAGATCCGTTGACTAAACCTCTCTCACGAGCAAAACATGATCAACACCAGAACTCTATGGGTGTTCGATTCATCACAATGTAACTAGATTATTGACTCTAGTGCAAGTGGGAGACTGTTGGAAATATGCCCTAGAGGCAATAATAAAAGGATTATTATTATATTTCCTTGTTCATGATAATTGTCTTTTATTCATGCTATAATTGTATTATCCGGAAATTGTAATAAACGTGTGAATACATAGACCACAATACGTCCCTAGTAAGCCTCTAGTTGACTAGCTCGTTGGTCAACAGATAGTCATGGTTTCCTGACTATGGACATTAGATGTCGTTGACAATGGGATCACATCATGGGCCGCAAGGGGCAGGGAACCAGCCCCTGGACGGCTGGGCGCCCCCCCTTGGGCCCATGCGCCTAGGGTTGGGGGGGGGAACCCTAGTGGGGGCGCCCCCCTTGCTTGGGGGGCAAGCCCCCCTCCCTGGCCACCGCCCCCCTCTAGATCTCATCTAGAGGGGGCCGGCCCCCTTTCCCGTTCCCCTATAAATAAAGGGGCGAGGGGAGGGATGAACACCTGATCCAAGGCGCAGCCCCTCCCCTCCCCAACACCTCTCCTCCTCCGTTGAGTGCTTGGCAAAGCCCTGTCGGAGTACTGCCTCTCCACCATCATCACGCCGTCGTCCTGCTGCTGGAGCCTTCTTCCTCAACCTCTCCTTCCCCCTTGCTGGATCAAGAAGGAGGAGACATCTTCCGTTCTGTACGTGTGTTGAACACGGAGGTGCTGTCCGTTCAGCACTTGGTCATCGGTGATTTGGATCACGGCGAGTACGACTCCATCATCCCCGTTCCCTTGAATGCTTCCGCACGCGATCTACAAGTGGTATGTAGATGCAATCTCTCTCCCATGACTCGTTGCTTAGATGAACTCATAGATGGATCTTGGTGAAACCGTAGGAAAAAATTTAATTTTCTGCAACGTTCCCCAACAGGGTCGATATATCAAGTGGGCGGAGCCGAACTATGGCGCATCGCCCGGACCGGATATCTATCCAGAACCCCAAAGAAGGCGTGCAAAGACTGGCCCTCAGAATGGTTTTATATAGAAGACGTCCCCCTGCCGGACCCTGTTCGGATCGGCCTCCCCGAGTTCGACAATGCTCCTCTGAAGAAGCGCCTAAGCTGGCACCCACGGAGCCCTCAAAAGGAAAGTGACAAGGACGTCCTTTACCTGATGAACCGGATAAGGTTGTTAGCCCATTCCGGACTGACCATGATTGAGGTCATGGCCACATGCATTATGCGGGGGGTGCAGCCGCTTCAGTACAGAGGCCACCCCATGTGGGATTTCAACGAGGAGGACGACGCCACCCGGTGCGGCCGCAAGGGGCCGGATTCGGCTGCCACTCTAATGAAGATCTTGTCCTCTTTGTACAAGGGAGAAGAGGAGGAATTCCTCCGTGTCAACCCACGGGGCGGATTTTCTATGTACAATCCTTCAAGCTAGGTAAGCGAACACTTTCACTTGCCCATCCGTTTTCATATTCCCATAGTTAAGTACTTAGTCTAGCAATTTCAACGCAGGAGCTACGCCAGACCGTAAAGGAGATAAACAACCCTCCTCCACAACCTGAGGACCCAGAACGGTCCCTCGATCTGGACTCCCAAGAGGACCCGGACTTATGTGTGGAGCTGATTGATGGGGTGTTTCATCAATTGAGCAAGGATGACACCTTAGTGGCCATTACGGCCGATTATCCCGGACTACTTCCCGCCTCACAAGTAACCAAGACCGAAGTCCCAGCACTCTTAAAATGATCCATCCGTGCTTATTTTTGATCACCGTATATCAATGGCGTCTTTGCAGGGGAAGTCCTTGAGGCGGAGGGCCGAGCCTGCGGTGGCTAGCCAACAAGGGGCATCAAGGTCCGGCAGGCTGAAAAGAAGCACGGTCCGGATTGAGACGCCGGCGCAACGGTAAGTCGTGCCATTTTATCCCTCAGGTTTTATTCCCTCGAGGCGTACCCATGCTCGTGCTCTTTTCAGGAAAAAGAGCGCTCGCCGGACTATATCCGGAGAGGTTGCCAAGAGCGCCTCCTTCGGCCAGGCTCCAAGGCCGGGTCCGGAAGCGGAGGCGGGCAGTAGGCGCGCACCAGTCGTTCCTCCGACAGAGGATGCGGATGGGCTGTCTGCCACCAATTCAGAGGTGGAGAGTGCCATGAACCACAGGCGTCGCCGGACAGTTCTTCGTGGCGCTTGTTTCTCCCAAGAGGCGTTAGATGCCTTCAATACAGGAGATACTTACCTTCGTGCCGCTCAAAATGGTCTAGCCAGAGGCACAGAGCAGTATGTAAAAGACATACGGGTGAGAAAATTTGATGGTTATATATGTCAGTAGCCCCCGAGACTTGAAACAGTTAGAACAACTGATTTAATGATCATTTGTTATGCAGGATCTTACAGAAAAGAATACGCAACTATCCCAGGAGCTAGAAGAGTGTAAGGCCCAATGTCGGTGTCAAAACCGGCGGATCTCAGGTAGGGGGTCCCGAACTATGCGTCTAGGCGGATGGTAACAGGAGACAAGGGACATGATGTTTTACCCAGGTTCGGGCCCTCTTGATGGAGGTAAAACCCTACGTCCTGCTTGATTAATATTGATGATATGTGTTACAAGAGTAGATCTACCACGAGATCAAGGAGGCTAAACCCTAGAAGCTAGCCTATGGTATGATTGTTGTTCCTCCTACGGACTAAAGCCGTCCGGTTTATATAGACACCGGAGAGGGCTAGGGTTACACAGAGTCGGTTACAATGGTTGGAGATCTACATATCCGTATCGCCAAGCTTGCCTTCCACGCCAAGGAAAGTCCCATCCGGACACAAGACAAAGTCTTCAATCTTGTATCTTCATAGTCTTGGAGTCAGGCCGATGATGATAGTTCGGCTATCCGGACACCCCCTAGTCCAGGACTCCCTCAGTAGCCCCTGAACCAGGCTTCAATGACGATGAGTCCGGCGCGCATATTGTCTTCGGCATTGCAAGGCGGGTTCCTTCTCCAAATAATTCATAGAAGATTGTGAACACCAGGATAGTGTCCGACTCTGCAAAATAAATTCCACGTACCACCGTAGAGAGAATAATATTACACAGGTTCAATCTGCTGACGTATTTTGTGGCGTGACGTCACACCACTACCAAGCCTTTACAAGAATTGTTTTTATTGTACCACCTCAGCACGTTTACCGAAGCGGTTTCCTTGGCACGTCTTGTCAAAGCAGAGATCGTGTTCCCCTTATTCCGGGATTCCCATCAATACGGACGTGGGTAGCCCAACCGCGCCATTGATTGCGGTGCTTGGGAGATAAGCGAGTTTTATCAGGCCGGTGGGGACACATGTTTTTGTCCGCCCATATAAGGGGATAAAGATCCAACCCCTTTACCTGCGCCTTCTTCCTCCTCGGCTTATCAATCTCCGTGAACTCGAGCTCCAGCGCCCAAGTCCGCACATCTCACCTCAATCTTCTCCAACTATGTCCGGAGCGGGAGGAAAGTGGATGGCCTCCTCCGTCACGGAGGGGCACATCCAGAAGCTGCGCAGCGCCAGATATTTGTCCAGCAACATCGTGCACCGGCTCCCCAACGAGGGAGAGCTCATCCCCACCCCTAGGCCCCATGAGAGGGTAGTATTTCTTCCCCATTTCCTACGCGGACTGGGCTTCCCACTCCATCCCTTTGTCCGGGGGCTCATGTTCTACTACGGCCTGGGTTTCCATGATCTGGCCCCGAATTTCATCCTCAACATCTCGGCGTTCATCGTCGTGTGTGAGGCCTTCCTCTGCATCCAGCCCCACTTCGGCTTGTGGCTCAAGACCTTCAGTATCAAGCTGAAGGTTGTGAAGGGCAGTCAAGCGGAGTGCGGAGGCGCCATGGTGGGCAGGATGTCCAACCTTACTTGGCTTGAGGGCACTTTCGTGGAAACCATTAAGGGGTGGCAATCGGGGTGGTTCTACATCACCGAGCCGCGTGACCCTGAATGGGCAGCAGCCCCCGAATTCAGATCTGGCATCCCCACACGGCTCACCTCCTGGAAAGAGAGCGGCTGGACATGGGGTGATTCGGAGGAGCTGACCGGACTCCAAGCCTGTATCCAAAAGCTGGTGGACAAGAAGCTCAAGCTTGTCAACGTAGTCCAGGTCATGCTCATCCGCCGGATTCTCCCGTGCCAATGACGGGACTTCAACATGTGGGAGTTCGATCCGGCGCAGCACCAGACCCTGAGCGAGCTCTTCGACACTACGTACGAAGATGTCTGGAAGGTGCTGTTCAAGGGCGCCGAAGCTCCCGCATCCGCTACCAAAGGTCGCGGATTCCGCTCGCAGCGTCCGGCTGACAAGGTAAGTGATTTTGCCACTTGCTTTCCATAGTTTGACTCTATGCGGGATCTAAACTCCCTTTCCTTTGACAGGACTGGCTGAAGAAGGCCGCACAGGCTATCTGTCCGGCCCCATTGCTAGAGGACCCAGCGGACGCCCGTTTGACGGGGCTGCTGGCTCCGGCACCCCACGTGGTGCCGGAGAAGAAGGCCAACAAGAAGGCGACGGGGACTCGGAAGAGTTCCCGTTTTCAGGTGCTATCGGATGATGAATCCGAGGCCGACTCCTCCCACCAAGGCGAGGAGGAGAAGAAAGCCTCTCCCCAGCAGGGGGAGGGAAGAAAAGGAAGGCCTCCCCAACAAGGGAGGTCAAAGGGTCCAAGAAGGGAAAAACTCTTCCCCCGGACCGCTCCGCCAACGCCAGTGACGACGACGAGGACTGGCCTCCAAGGTCCAAGCCCCCGGTGAGATCGTAAGTATCCGGAATCCCGAATAACTTCAAGGTTCTTTCTTTTCGCCACATAATGTCTTTCTAATGCCGCATACAACCCTGCAGTCCGCCCAAGGATGATCTTCCCATTTCGTCGAGCGGGTCCTTGGGTGCGTCGGATATGGATTCCCTTCCGACTGCCTCCACCCCCCGTGCCGCGGACGACGCCGAGGTGGGGTCCCAGGAAGGGACCTACCAGGAGGAGGAGGCCCCGGAGGTGTCGCAGGACAACCTCCCGGACTTTGCACCGGACTCAGCCCCGGAGGCCACAGTGGCTCCGGAGTCCGGCGGGCGACCCCTTCGTAAGAAGGGCAAGACCACGACGCCGGCTGCCTCCGTCCAACTGGAGGTGCCGGACAATTTGCTGGAGGCGCTCAACGGCGCCTCCATCGAAGAGGAACACCGCACTGTTATGATTGCGGTGATTCAGAAGGTTCAGCTCGCCAAGAGCGGGCTGACCGAAGCCTGCAGCAGCCTTCTAACAGGCTTTGAGGTAAGAATTTCAATATATGTAAAATGGTACCGCATAGACAGTAGCCCCTGATGCTCGGTTCGGTGTTCGGAAAGAAAAGCCGGACTGAGGATCTTTAGAAAGATAAACGTAGGAGTCATGAAAATATGTCAATATGGGATTGCAGGCTGTGCTGCTGACCTCCGCCGCACTGACTGCGGAGGTCAAAACTTTGAAAGAAAACCTCAAGCGGTCCGAGAACGAGCTCGGCCATGTCAAGAAGCAGCTCGAGGAAAAAGAAGGTGAGTAATACCTTATGAAAATTGTACCTTACAGAAAAGGATTTGGTTGCAAGAAAAATGACAAGGATAACTTGGGTATTGCAGGGGCCACTAATGAGGTGGCGACCCTGAAGGAGGCGGTGGCCGCGGCCGAACGCAATGCGGCCGTGGAGCGCACCGAGCGAGAGAGGCAGGAGGCGCGGGTGGTGGAGGTACAGCAAGAGCTCCAGGATCTCATGAAAAAACATTAGAGCTTGGAGCGTGACTCGAAGACTCGAGAGTCTGAGCTTGCAACGGCTCTTGAGAGTGCCAAAGCCGCTAAGGCCGAAGCCTACAAGGCCCTCTAGGAGATTGAGGCGGTGAACAAAATAGCAGCGGGTAAGGCATTTTTCATGCAAAGTAAGCATGTGAGTGTTAATTACCTGTTGCTTACCCGAATTCGGAGCTCTCCAGGAGCGTTCGCAGATCTGCCCCGCAGCGTGTCCGATGCTGCCGCATTTTACCGGGCCGAGGAGGGGACCTCAACGGAGAAGGTCTTCTGGTCTCAGTATGCTGAGGCCGGACATCCGGTGCCCCTTAGCGACCAGCTGAAGCAGCTGGTTGAGCTCCACAAGGCGGCCGAACAGGCCATGAAGGGCCTCATAGTTCGGCTGTGGCCTAAGGAGGCTATGCCTGGGAGCTACTTCAGCCTGGTGCGGCGGCTGGTGGATGCGTGCCCATGGGTTGAAGTTATCAAGCACTCCGCCTGTATTGAGGGTGCCCGTCGGGCCCTTGCCCGCGCAAAGGTGCACTGGGGCAAGATGGATGCCCAGAAGCTCGTGACGGACCCGCCACCAGAGGGCAAGGAGCATCGCATGCCCAAAATGTATTATAAGAGTGTGCTGAAGAGCGCCCGCACTATTGCGGGTGAGTGCTCCAAAGATGTAATATTTGAGTAGACTCGCATTTTGTTATCCTGTGCACTGAAAACTTAGTTCATATGCGCTAAGCAACGCTTGTTAATTTAAAATATTACCTTCTGTGCGGCTGTTTATCAAATCTGAGAGATGGCAAGTCGTCGGCTTCAGCCCCCATGCCACGAGTGCTGGGGTGTTCGGGATAAACTCGAGCGCTCTTGTTCCCATTTTTGGGTCCATCTAGGGAGGCGCTCGACACAGCGAACAAGGCAACCGAACTTATAATGCTTGAACACTCTCACTTAGCCATAGAATCTATAATTTTAAATTTCGGCGAAGCCCCTAGTCTTCGGAAGGCCGAATTTGGGGCGCTATCCATGCCTTGGCCGGACAGTATCCGGCTCCTCGCTCTAAGCGGCATAAGTCTTTAAGGACTCGCAAAAAACCTCTCGAACAGCGACCGGCTCTCGCCTCATCATGACAGTCAGTTTTAGCTTTCTCCACTGAGGCGTTAACCCAGCTCAACTGGGGCGCAATCGCAGTGGTTCTCCCAGTGCTACCTTAGCCGATATAACGGAACGTAAGGTACCAAAACATGGGAGCCGGGCAAACCCAACTATTGACCCAAGACATGATTCAGAGCCGATGCATATAGTGCTATAAGTTCGGGGTGCCGCACTTGTGAAAGTGTTCGGACTCATCACACCATGATTCGGGGAACATAAGCCCCTGATGTGTATTAGCCGTACCGAAGTGTACGAATGCAATATGCCGTGAATGAACATATGTATGAAAAGGGAATGCAATTATAAGCAAAAAGGTGCTGCATTGTTTTATTCAATAAGTGCTGCTACGGATGCAGAATGATACAAATAGTGCGATAAGCAAGGTATGGGACTGTTAAACATGTCCCCCTCCAGGGGTAGGCTGCAGATTGGTGTATAAAAATGCTCGTAATGGAGACCACCTGTATATTCGTTGTAGCCTTTATCCTTCCCCGGCTGTTGCATCGTGAGTTTGGCAGATCTGCTGCCGGACAGGGCCTCTGACAAACGGAGTCCTGTGTGTAAAAAATAAAAGGTAAAAAGAAAAGTAAAAAGAACGACACACTTGAGAGCCCCTGGTGTGGTTTAGCCGCAGTCTGGGTTTATCGTGGTCGTGCCCCTCTCCCCATGCCCATGGTATCTTCAGAGCGTAATGGTGTACGCGAAGGACCTGCTTTAATGTTTCGCAGGAGCTGGGGTTGGGGCCGCACTGCTACACGTGCTCGGAACGTGCCAGGTGGTCTTGTTGTAAGTTACTCTGGGCGCGCTTAGCTGTGTCCGACCGCTTAAAGGTCGGACTCGAGAATTGCCTTAAGAGGCTGCATTGCACTTCTGCCGCGAGAGCCGCTGTATGTTCCTCCGTGCGGAGAGAACGTTCAGTGTTTCCGTTGACCGTGATGACTCCTCGAGGGCCTGGCATCTTGAGCTTGAGGTATGCGTAGTGCGGCACCGCGTTGAACTTTGCAAACGCAGTACGTCCGAGCAAGGCATGATAGCCGCTGCGGAACGGGACTATGTCGAAGATTAACTCCTCGCTTCGGAAGTTATCCGGGGATCCGAAGACCACTTCTAGTGTAATTGAGCCTGTACAATTGGCTTCTACACCTGGTATAACGCCTTTAAAGGTTGTTTTGGTAGGTTTAATCCTTGAGGGCTCTATTCCCATTTTGCGCACTGTATCCTGGTAAAGCAGGTTCAGACTGCTGCCGTCGTCCATCAGGAGTCTGGTTAGGTGAAATCCATCGACGATTGGGTCTAAGACTAGTGCGGCGAATCCGCTGTGGCGGATGCTGGTGGGGTGGTCCCTTCGGTCAAAAGTGATCGGGCAGGAGGACCATGGATTGAACTTCAGGGCAACTGGCTCCATCGCGTAGACATCCCTGAGTGCACGCTTCCGCTCCCTTTTGGGTATGTGCGTTGCATATATCATGTTCACCGTCCGCACCTGTGGGGGGAAACCCTTCTGTCCTCTATTGTTCAGCGGTTGGGTCTCGTCCTCGTCATTGCTATGTAGCCCCTTGTCATTGTTTTCGGCAATTAACTTGCCTGCCTGCTTGAATACCCAACAGTCCCTGTTGGTGTGGTTAGCTGGCTTTTCGGGGGTACCGTGTATCTGGCACAAGCGGTCGAGTATTCGGTCCAAATTGGACGGACCCGGAGTAGTTCTTTTGAATGGCTTTTTTCCGCTGACCGGGTTTAGAGCCTCTGAATCCGGCATTGACTGCCGTATCCTCAATATGATCGCCATTAATGCGGCGTTTGTTTTTGTTGCGACGCGGCCTGCCATTTCGGTCCTTGAAGTCCGGACTGCCAGAATTTTTGCGGAGGTTGTTGCTGCGTGCTAGCCAGCTGTCCTCACCCGCGCAGAAGCGGGTCATGAGTGATGTGAGGGCTGCCATGGATTTCGGCTTTTCCTGTCCCAGGTGCCGGGCAAGCCACTCGTCGCGGATGTTATGCTTGAAGGCCGCGAGGGCCTCCGCATCTGGACAGTCGACGATTTGGTTTTTCTTGGTTAAGAACCATGTCCAGAATTGCCTGGCCGATTCGTCTGGCTGCTGAATTATGTGGCTTAGGCATCAGCGTCTGGTGGTCGCACATAAGTGCCCTGGAAGTTATCGAGGAATGCGGCTTCCAGGTCCTCCCAACTCCCAATTGACTCTGCTGGCAAGCTGTTGAGCCAATGCCGGGCTGGTCCTTTAAGCTTGAGGGGGAGGTATTTGATGGCGTGAAGATCGTCACCGCGGGCCATGTGGATGTGAAGGAGATAGTCTTCAATCCAAACCGCGGGGTCTGTAGTGCCATCGTAGGATTCAATATTGACGGGTTTAAACCCTTCCGGGATTTGATGATCCATTACTTCATCTGTGAAGCATAGTGGGTGTGCGGCGCCTCTGTACTAGGCGATATCACGACGGAGCTCAAGGGAGCTTGGTCTATTTTGTTCGGCCCGGCCGGTCTTACTATGTCCGGCGCGACGATTGTCGTCACGTATCATGGGACGCCCACGCGATCCATAGATCGATCTTGATTGTCTTGCCTTATCCTCCAATATATCTCGCAAGTCCGGAGTGTTCCCCTGTGGCCGTGTGCTTTTCGAGCGATGCCGGGGTACGGGTCTGGTGAAGGGCCTAGAGGCCACTCTGTCGCGACCACGGGGTGGTTGGTCAGCCGTATTGTCTCCTGGTGATGCGGGTTCGTAAGCCTCGTCCTCTAATCGGGGGAGCAGCTTGTGTTTAGGGTAGCTTTTGGAGGGGCGTTCGAGGTCATGCTCTTCGGCCGCGAGGACTTCAGTCCATCTGTCGGCTAGCAGATCCTGATCAGCTCTAAGTTGTTGCTGCTTTTTCTTGAGGCTGTTCGCCGTGGCCATAAGCCTGCGTTTAAACCGCTCTTGTTCGACGGGATCCTCAGGCACGACGAATTCGCCATCGTCGAGGCTCGCTTCATCTCCGGAGGGAGGCGTATAATCCTCTGCCTCTTCTCCTGCCGCTCCTTCATAAGGGCTGGCGTCTCCGTCCTCCTGCGCTGCATCTTGCTGGAGCGGGTTGTCTTCGGCACTGACCGGTGTATTATTGTCTCCGGTGCCGGAGTCTTCGTTCTTGCTTTGGCGGGATTTAGAGCGGCGCCGCTGACGCAGACGCTTGGGCTGCTTTTTGGAGGGGTCATCCTCCTCTGTTCCTTCGCCATTCCCATCTTTTGGGATATCCACCATGTATATGTCATACGATGAGGTGGCTGTCCAGTGCCCAGTGGGCGCTGGTTCTTGGTCGTCTCCGGCGTCATCGTCCATACCGTCGATGTCCTCGGAGTCGTAGTCTAGCATGTCGGTTAAATCATCGACAGCGGCTACCAAGTGGGTGGTGGGTGGGCTTTGAATTTCTTCGTCATCCGCATCCCAACCGTCCTGACCGCAGTCCGGCCAGGGCTCTCCTGATAACGAGAGATATTTTAGCGAACTCAAGATGTCGCCGAAAGGTGAGTGTTGAAAGACGTCCGCTACGGTGAACTCCATGATCGGCGCCCAATCGGATTCGATCAGGGCGGGCGCGGGAGGTTCGGAGTCCGGCGAGGCGTCCGACACCTCGGAGTCACGAGCTTTATGAGGGACAAAGTCAGTGTTCGGCTCTATCGCCGTAGAGGTTACAGCCCCCGAGGCGGTGTCTAGGCATCCATCCTCGATCTACGGAGCTGGCTCCGAATTGAAGATCGGAGCGGTTTTGAGTGCGGCCTCCAAGGTACTGTTCGGCCGCAGAGCTAAATCATGCTCGCCGCGACAGTGCGGCACGCTCGGCTATGGCTCGAACCCATCGAGGATCAAGTCCCCGCAGATGTCAGCCGTGAAGTTCAAACTTCCAAACCTGACCTGATGGCCAGGGGCGTAGCCTTCGATCTTCTCCAGTTGGCCAAGCGAATCGGCCTGCAGTGCAAAGCCGCCGAATACGAAGATTTGTCCGGGGAGGAAGGTCTCACCCTGGACTACGTCGTTGATGATGATTGAAGAAGCCATCGAGCCTATCAGTGACGACACAGAGGAACTCTCGATGAAAGCACCAATGTCGGTGTCAAAACCGGCGGATCTCGGGTAGGGGGTCCCGAACTGTGCGTCTAGGCGGATGGTAACAGGAGACGAGGGACATGATGTTTTACCCAGGTTCGGGCCCTCTTGATGGAGGTAAAACCCTACGTCCTGCTTTATTAATATTGATGATGTGGGTTACAAGAGTAGATCTACCATGAGATCAAGGAGGCTAAACCCTAGAAGCTAGCCTATGGTATGATTGTTGTCCGTCCTATGGACTAAGGCCATCCAGTTTATATAGACACTGGAGAGGGCTAGGGTTACACAGAGTCGGTTACAAAGGTAGGAGATCTACATATCCGTATCGCCAAGCTTGCCTTCCACGCCAAGGAAAGTCCCATCCGGACACGGGACGAAGTCTTCAATCTTGTATCTTCATAGTCTTGGAGTCCGGCCGATGATGATAGTTCGGCTATCCGGACACCTCCTAGTCCGGAACTCCCTCAGGTGCCCTTGAAGGCAGTGACTGAACCTTTACAAACAAGGTTGGGGCTATCTCCACAACTTAATTGGAGTCTCCCAATGACACCACAAAGCTTCACCATAATGGAATATGGCTCCGTGGTGACCTCAACCGTCTAGGGTGCTCAAACACCCAAGAGTAACAAGATCCGCAAGGGATTAGTGGGGGAATCAAATTTCTCTTGGTGGAAGTGTAGATCGGGACCTTCTCAACCAATCCCTAGAAAATCAACAAGTTTGATTGGCTAGGGAGAGAGATCGGGCGAAAATGGAGCTTTGAGAAACAATGGAGCTTCGGGAGGGAAGAGTTGGTCAACTTGGGGAAGAAGACCCCCTTTATATAGTGGGGGAAAGATCCAACCGTTACCCACTTATTCAACCCATGACACGCGGTACTATTGCACATACACGCGGTACTACTGCAAGGGCTTGTGGTACTACCGCTAGACCGTGCGATACTACCGCTCGCGCGGCAAAGACCAGGCAAGGCCCTGTTGCGTATAGCAACGAGCATTAGAACCACCGAAGCGGTACTACCGCGCGCCCTTGCGGTACTACGGCAAGGCAGGGTTCAACTGGGTTGGGAAGGCACACACTAATAAAATTACATCTGCGGCCACTTCCACTAAGTTCCGGTCTGTGCGAAAATCCGGCACGGTACTACATTTCCCAGGGAGCGGTACTACTGCGTAGGGCACGACAGTAAAGAATTACTTCCGCACAAACTTCCCTACATGCCAGCGTTCTGGGCTAGAGGCCACGGTACTACCGCTCGAGAGGAGAGGTACTACCGCACAATGCGGTACTACCGCTTACCTTCGCGGTACTACTGCACTTGGAGGCCTTCATCTTCGCATAGATGTAAACGACCGGTCCTCCAATGAAGCGAAGGAAAGGTGGTGCAAAGGAACAGATGTGTACGTGTTGATTTCACCCTAACCTTTCCGAAGCGGACCCCCTCTTAATAGTACGGCTATCCTACGACTCAAATTCACCGAAAAGAAACGTAGAAAACCGCCGTCTTCGATAGGCTCCGAGGGGTACCGAATCGTCTTCTCCCTAGACATGAGATCTATGAAATTCTCAATGCACATGATTAGTCCGCAAATGCATTGTCATCAATCACCAAAACCACATAGGGAGAAATATGCGCTTACAACAACTTAGGTTTCTTGCCAAACAATAGTTCATATGGTGTCGTTCTCAACGGATTTAGGCGGGGCCCTATTTAACATGAATGTGCCTGTCTCTAATGCGTAACCCCAAAGCGATATTGGCAAATCAGTAAGAGACATCATAGAATGGAGCATATCTAATAAAGTACGATTACGACGTTTGGACACACCATTATGTTGTGGTGTTCCAGGTGGCGTGAGTTGTGAAACTATTCCACATTGTTTTAAATGAAGGCCAAACTCGTAACTCAAATATTCGACTCCGCGATCAGATCATAGAAACTTTTATTTTCTTGTTATGATGATTCTCCACTTCATTTTGAAATTCTTTGATCTTTTCAAATGTTTCAGACTTCTGTTTCATCAAGTAGATATACCCATACTTACTGAAATCATCTATGAAGGTTAGAAAATAACGATACCCACCACGTTCTTCAACACTCATCGGACCGCATACATCGGTATGTATTATTTCCAACAAGGCATTAGCTTTCTCCGTTGTTCCGGAGAACGGAGTTTTTTTCATCTTACCCATGAGGCATGGTTCGCAAGTATCAAATGATTCATAATCAAGTGATACCAAAAGTCCATCCGCATGGAGTTTCTTCATGCACTTTACACCAATATGACCTAAATGACAGTGCCACAAGTATATTGCACTATCATTATCAATTTTGCATCTTCTGGCATCAATATTATGAATATGTGTATCACTACGATCGATATTCAATAAACCATTTACATTGGGTGTATGACCATAGAAGGTTTTATTCATGTAAACAGAACAACAGTTATTCTCTGACTTAAATGAATAACTCTATTGCAATAAGCATGATCTAATCATGTTCATGCTCAATGCAAACACCAAATAACATTTATTTAGGCTCAACACTAATCCCGAAGGTAGAGGGAGTGTGCAATGGTGATCATATCAATCTTGGAAACACTTCCAACACACATCGTCACCTCACCCTTAACTAGTCTCCGTTTATTCTACAACTCCTGTTTCGAGTTACTAATCTTAGCAATTGAACCGGTATCAAATACCCAGGGGATACTACGAGCACCAGTAAGGTACACATCAATAACATGTATATCAAATATATCTTTGTTTACTTTGCCATCCTTCTTATCTACCAAGTATTTGGAGCAGTTCCGCTTCCGGTGACCATTTACTTTGTAGTAGAAGCACTCAGTTTCAGGCTTGGGTCCAACTTTGGGCTTCTTCACAGGAGTTCAACTTGCTTGTTGTTCTTCTTGAAGTTCCCTTTCTTTCCCATGCCCTTTTTCTTAAAACTGTTGGTCTTGTTAACCATCAACACTTGATGCTCTTTCTTGATTTCTACCTCCCCCAAGAGAGTGGGATGATACGATACCGGGGTACCTCCCCCAAGTTTGGCGAAAGCCAAGGGGAGTGCCCATACCCGATACTCAGTTCTCCTTTGGTGGTGAAGAAGCTTCTTCCTCCTCCTCATCCAACAATGCTTGTGTTGTCACCAGGGATGGATTTACGCTAGCTTCCTTGCTTAATAAATCTGACCAAGAATAGCAAGAAAAGAGAATAGAGGATTTCTTCGTGATATGGTGGTTAACAGGTTAGGGAAGTACATATAAATTTTTTATCTTGCAGGACAAGTAGACATAAGAAAAACAGAATCTGGAAGGTGCCCCATGTCGGTATCAAAACTGGCGGATCTCGGGTAGGGGGTCCCGAACTGTGCGTCTAAGGCTAATGGTAACAGGAGGCGGGGGACACAATGTTTACCCAGGTTCGGGCCCTCTCGATGGAGGTAATACCCTATTTCCTGCTTGATTGATCTTGATGATATGAGTATTACAAGAGTTGATCTACCACGAGATCGTAGAGCCTAAACCCTAGAAGCTAGCCTATGATTATGATTGTTGTTATCCTCCTACGGACTAAACCCTCCGGTTTATATAGACATCGGAGGGGGCCAGGGTTACACAGAGTCGGTTACAGAGAAAGGAATCTTCATATCTGAATCGCCAAGCTTGTCGTCCATGCAAAGGAGAGTCCCATCCGGACACGGGGCGAAGTCTTCTATTTGTATCTTCATAGCCCTACAGTCCGGCGTATGCATATAGTCCGGTTGTTCGAGGACCCCTTAATCCAGGACTCCCTCACCCCAAGTGGGCACAACCCACCAGGGCGCGCCAGGCATGCCTGGCATGCCCGGGTCTCTTATGCCCACTAGGGGACATTTCCCGGGAGTTTCTTTATTTCCAAATTTCTAAATATTCCAAAACTAACAAAAAATATTTTTACGGATTTTTCGGAGACCGTTTACTTGCACGTACCTCCATATTTTGACGATCCTGGGTTGTTCCAGAAGGACTCTTTTATGTGTTCCTCTCGTGTCAAAGTTTGGATAATATTACTTTAAACATTGATAGGCGTACCTAATATATAATGCTTTATTCATTGTTCGTTGACAACCTTCGGGTTAGTGCCTTCAAAATTATTTATTTTGATGGCTCCAGACCGGTAGACCTCCTCGATGACATATGTGCCTTCCCATTTCGAGAGGAGCTTTCCTGCAAAAAAAATCTAAAACAAGATTTGTACAAAAGAACATATCCTCCGACTTTGAACTCACGCTTTTGGATTCTTTTGTCATGCCATCTTTTAACTTTCTCTTTGAATAATTTTGCATTTTCGTAAGCCTGGGTTCTCCATTCATCTAAAGAGCTAATATCAAATGACCTCTTTTAAGTGGCAAGTTTGAAATTATAGTTGAGTTCTTTAATTGCCCAATATGCTTTATGTTCTAACTCAAGAGGCAAATGACAAGCTTTTCCATAAACCATTTTATAAGGAGACATACCCATAGGATTTTTATATGCTGTTCTATAAGCCCAAAGTGCATCATCTAATTTATTAGACCAATTCTTCGTGGACCTATTGACATTCTTTTGCAAAATTAATTTTATTTCCCTATTGCTAAGTTCAACTTGACCACTAGACTGAGGATGATAAGGTGATGCAATTCTATGGTTAACATCATACTTGGCAAGAACTTTATGAAAAGCACCATGAATAAAGTGTGGACCACCATCAGTCATTAAATATCTAGGGACTCCAAACTTTGGGAAAATAACTTCCTTAAGTATTTTAATAGAGGTGTTGTGATCGGCACTACTAGTTGGAATAGCTTCTACCCATTTAGTAACATATTCAACAACAACCAAAATATGTGTATACCTATTAGAGGAAGGAAAAGGTCCCATGTAATCAAATCCCCAAACATCAAATGGTTCAATAGCAAGTGAATAATTCATAGGCATTTCTTGACGCTTACCAATATTACCTATTCTTTGGCATTCATCACAAGATGAGACAAACTTACGGGCATCCTTGAAGAGAGTAGGCCAATAAAATCCAGATTGCAATACCTTGTGAGCAGTTCTATCTCCAGCATGATGCCCTCCATAAGCCTCAGAGTGACATTTCCGTAGGATTTGTCCCTGTTCATACTCAGGTACACAACATCTAATAATACCATCTACTCCTTCTTTATAAAGATGTGGGTCATCCCAAAAGTAATGTCTTAAATCATAGAAGATTTTTTTCTTTTGTTGGTATGTAAAGCTAGGAGGTAAATATTTAGCAACAATGTAATTAGCATAATCAGCTTACCAAGGAGTACTATTAGCAACATTTATTACAGCTAACTGCTCATCAGGAAAACTATCATCAATAGGTAGTGGGTCATCAAGCACATTTTCAAGCCTAGACAAGTTATCTGTTACCGGGTTTTCATCTCCTTTTCTATCCATAATGTGTAAATCAAATTCTTGTAACAAGAGAATCCAACGAATAAGTCTAGGTTTAGCATCTTTCTTTTCCATAAGATATTTAATAGGAGCATGGTCTGTGTGAATAGTTACTTTGGAATCAACAATATAAGGTCTAAATTTGTCACAAGCATAATTTCTTTGAGCATTGTCTAGAGTTTTACTAGCATAATGAATAATATTCAACTTCTTATCAACTCTTTGTCCTAGAACATCACCAATAGCATAGTCACTAGCATCACACATAATTTCAAAAGGCAAGTTCCAATCAGGTGGTTGAACAATAGGTCCAGAAATTAAGGCTTTCTTGAGTGTTTCAAAGGCTTCTAAACAATCATCATCAAAAACAAAAGGAACATCCTTTTGCAAAAGACTAGTAAGAGGCCTAGAAATTTTAGAGAAGTCTTTAATAAATCTTCTATAGAAACCAGTACGACCTAGGAAACTAGGAATACCTTTGATGTCCTTAGGACATGGCATTTTCTCAATCGCATCAACCTTAGCTTTGTCCACTTTAATACCTCTTTCAGAAATTTTATGACCCAGGACAATGCCCTCATTAACCATAAAGTGGCACTTCCCCCAATTCAAGACAAGATTTGTTTGTTCACACCTCTGCAAAAATCACTCAAGATTGCTTAAACAATCATCAAAGGACTTCCCATAAACAGAAAAGTCATCCATGAAAACCTCAACAATCTTTTCACAAAAGTCAGAGAATATAGCAGTCATACATCTTTGAAAGGTAGCAGGTGCATTACATAAACCGAAAGGCATACGTCTATAAGAAAATGTTCCAAAAGGACAAGTAAAAGTGGTCTTTTCTTGATCATATTGTAAAACAGGTATTTGTGAAAAGCCAGAGTATCCATAAAGGAAGCAAAAATGTGTGTGCTTAGATAGTCTTTCTAGCATTTGATCAATAAAAGGCAGAGTGTAATGATCTTTTCTAGTAGCTTTATTTATTTTCCTATAATCAATTACCATTCTATAGCCCGTGACAATTCTTTGTGGAATAAGCTCATTCTTATCATTAGGAACAACAGTAATACCTCCCTTCTTAGGGACACAATGAACATGACTTACCCATTTACTATCAGCTATAGGTTAGATTATACCTGCTTCCAGAAGTTTTAATATTTCTGTTCTTACCACTTCTTTCATCTTCAATTTAACCAACGTTGATGATCAGCAACTGGTTTATCATCAGGTTCCATATTAATTTTGTGCTGACATAGAGTGGGACTAATGCCCTTTAAATCATCAAGAGTATACCCAATAGCAGCTCGGTGCTTCCTTAGAACTTTCAATAATCTTTCTTCTTCATGTTCTGACAGGTTAGCACTGATAATAACATGATGTATCTTCTTTTCATCAAGATAAGCATATTTCAAAGTGTCTGGCAATTGTTTTAATTCAAACACAGGGTCACCTTTAGGTGGAGGAGGACCTCCAAGAGTTTCAACATGCAAATTGTGTTTAAGCAAAGGACGTTGTTCAAAGAAGATCTTATCTATTTCATTTCTTTCATGCATATGTAAATCATTCTCATGATCTAGCAAGTATTGTTCTAAAGGATTAGTAGGTGGCACAACAATAGAAGCAAGACCAATTAATTCATCCTTACTAGGCAATTCTTTTTCATGATAATTTCTACTAAATTGGAAAAATTAAACTAATGAGATTCATCACCAAAGCTAACACCGACAATTTGTTTCTTACAATCTATCTTAGCATTGACAGTGTTCAAGAAAGGTCTACAAAATATAATGGGACAAAATTTATTTTGTGGTGTGGTAAGAACAAGAAAATCAGTAGGGTATTTTATCTTCCCACACAAGACTTCAACATCTCTAAGAATCCCAATGGGTGATATAGTATCCCTATTAGCAAGTTTAACAGTAACATCTATGTCTTTTATTTCAGCAGGTGCTATTTCATCTATAATCTCTTCATATAAGGAGTGGGGAACGGCACTCACACTAGCACCCATGTCACATAAACCATGATAATAGTGTTCTCCTATTTTAACTGAAACAACATGCATGCCAACAACCAGTCTATGTTTATCTTTCCCCTCAGGTTTGAAAATTCTAGCAGCTTCTTCACAGAAGTAATAAAATGCCCATCCATATCTTCTTCCAAGAGATCTTTAACCATAGCAATGCTAGGTTCTACTTTAATTTGTTCGCCAGGTTTAGGTGTTCTAACATAGCTTTTGTTAACCACAGTTGAAACTTAAGCATGTTCTTTTATCCTAACAGGGAAAGGTGGTTTCTCAATATAAGCAGAAGGAACAACTGGATCAACATTATAAAGTATAGTTTCTTCTTTAACTGGTACTGGTTCTTTAATTTCATCTTGAATAGGTGGGTGATATTTAACCCACTTCTCTTTAGGAAGTTCAACATGAGTAGCAAATGATTCACAAAAGGAGGCTACTATATCAGAGTCAAGTCCATATTTAGTACTAAACTTTTGAAAAGCATCGGTATCCATAAAAGATTTAACACAATCATACTTAAGCTTTATACCCGACTCTTTACCTTCGTCAAGTTTCCAATCTTTAGAGTTGCGTTTAATTCTTTCCAAAAGAACCCACCGAAATTCAATAGTATTCTTCATAAAAGAACCAGTACATGAAGTATCGAGCATGGTTTGATCATTACGAGAAAGCCGAGCATAGAAATTCTGAATAATAATTTCTCTTGAGAGCTCATGATTGGGGCATGAATGTAACATTGACTTAAGCCTCCCCCAAGCTAAAGCAATACTTTCTCCTTCACGAGGCCAAAAATTATATATATAATTCCGATCACGATGAACTAGATGCATAGGGTAATTTTTTTGATGGAACTCCAATTTCAAATGATTCCAATTCCATGATCCAATATCATCGCATAGCCTATACCATGCCAATGCTTTTCCCTTCAAAGATAAAGGGGAAACCTTTTTCAACACTTCATCCCTGGGTAAACCTGCAAGCTTAAACAATCCACAAATTTGTTCCACATGTATCAAGTGCATATCAGGATGTTCAGTTCCATCTCCTGCATAAGGATTAGCTAGCCGTTGTTCTATCATACCCGAAGGGATTTCATATTCAATATTTTCAGTAGGTGCAGTTAGTTGAGGGGTAACGAATTGTGGTTCTGGACAAGCTGAAGATACCCCGGACAACCCCTCAAAGGATTGTTTTCCATAGTAACAAGTGACAATAAATTTCAGCACACTATATAAATGTTACCTTACCGAATTCCACTTACCAAAGGGCTTCACTCCCCGACAACGGCGCCAGAAAATTGCCTTGATGACCCACAAGTATAGGGGATCAATTGTAGCTCTTTTCGATAAGTAAGAGTGTCGAACCCAACGAGGAGTAGAAGGAAATGAAAAGTAGTTTTTAGACAAAGGATAGGCCAAAATGGTCTCTTATAACAAGCAAAGCGTTCTTTAGGGTACATGGGAATTTCATCTAGTTACTTTCATCATGTTGGTTTGATTTGTGTTCGCTACTTTGATAATTTGATATGTGGGTGGACCGGTGCTTAGGTGCTGTTCTTACTTGAACAAACCTCCTACTTATGATTAACCCTCCCGCAAGCATCCGTAACTATGAGAAAAGTATTAAGAATAAATTCTAACCATAGCATTAAACTCTAGGATCCAATCGGTCCCTTACGGAATAGTGCATAAACTGGGGTTTAAGTTTCTGTCACTCTCGCAACCCACCATCTATTTACTACTCCACAATGCATTCCCTTAGGCCCAAATATGGTGAAGTGTCATGTAGTCGACGTTCACATGACACCACTAAGGGAATCACAACATACATACTATCAAAATATCGAACACATATCAAATTCACATGATTACTTGCAACATGATTTCTCCCGTGACCTAAAGAACAAAAGTAACTACTCACAAATGATAAATATGCTCAAGATCAGAGGGGTATTGAATAGCATAATGGATCTGAACATATAATATTCCACCAAATAAACCATATACTAATCAACTACAAGATGTAATCAACACTACTAGTCACCCCCTAGCACCAATCTATAGTTTCGGTAACAAGATTGAATACAAGAGATGAACTAGGGTTTGAGATGAGATGGTGTTGGTGAAGATGTTGATGGAGATTTCCCTCCCCAAGATGGGAGAGTTGTTGGTGATGATGATGAGGATGATTCCCCCCTCCGGGAGGGAAGTTCCCCCGGCGGAATAGCTCCACGGGAGGGCAAAAGTGCTCCTGCCCAAGTTCTGCCTCAAGATGGCGGCGCTTCGTCCCGAATGTCCTCCTCTTATTTTTTTCTAGGTCAAAATGACTTATATACCATAAGATGGGCACCGGAGGTGGGCCGAGGAGGGCACAACCCACCAGGGCACGCCCAGGTGGGTTGTGCCCACCTGGTGGGCGCCCTCTGGTAATTATTTGCTCCAATATTCCTTAAATATTCCATAAAAAATTCTCCGTGAAGGCTCAACTTGTTTGGAGATGTGCAGAATAGGTAGCCTAACATAGCCTTTTCAGGTCCAGATTTCCAGCTGCCAAAATTCTCCCTCTTGGTGTGTACCTTGCAAATTATGAGAGAAAAGCATTATAATTACTCCAAAAAGCATTATTATGGATAAAAACATTATAAATATTAGTAAGAAAACATGATGCAAAATGGACGTATCAGTCGTCTCGCCAACTATTGCTTCTACAACTAATGCTAACGCATAGCGATAAAGTAAAGCAATTAGATGGCACTTAGTGATTGACCCGCAGTCCATACAATAATTAAAAGACTACCCTAAGGCTCTTGCCGGTTGTCGATATTACAAAACATGATCATCTCATACAACAATGTATGTCACATCACGTATTGACCATATCACATCACAACATACCCTGCAAAAACAAGTTAGACGTCTTCTACTTTATTGTTGCAAGTTTTACGTGGCTGCTATGGGTAACTAGCAAGAACCATTCTTACCTACGCAAAACCACAATGGTGATTATATATCAAGTTTCCTGTTTTAACATTCTGCAAGGATCAGCCATAGTCAAATTCGATTCAACTAAAGTGAGAGAAATAGACACCCGCCAGCCACTGATACGTCTCCATCGTATCTATAATTTTTGATTGTTCCATGCCAATATTCTTCAACTTTCATATACTTTTGGCAACTTTTTATACTATTTTTCGGACTAACATATTGATCCAGTGCCTAGTGCCAGTTCCTGTTTGTTGCATGTTTTATATTTTGTAGAAAACCAATATCAAACGGAGTCCAAACAGGATAAAAACGGACGGAGAATTATTTTGGAATATTTGGGATTCTCCAGAGGAAGAATCAACGCGAAACGGTGTCCAAGGTGGCCACGAGACAGGGGGCGCGCCCACACCCCCTGGGCGCGCCTGGCACTCTCGTGAGCCACTCGTAAGGCGTTTGATGCCCTTCTTTTTCCGCAAGAAAGCTAATTTTTTGAGAAAAATCTGGGCGAAAGATTCACCCCAATCGGAGTTACGGATCTCCGTATATAAAAGAAACGGTGAAGGGGCAGAATTTGAGAACGCAGAAACAGAGAGATAGATCCAATCTCGGAGGGGCTCTCGCCCCTCCCAAGCCATGGGAGCCAAGGACCAGAGGGGAAACCCTTCTCCCATCTAGGGAGGAGGTCAAGGAAGAAGAAGAAGAAGGGGGGCTCTCTCCCCCTTGCTTCCGGTGACGCCGGAACACCGCCGGGGGCCATCATCATCACCGCAATCTACACCAACACCTCCGCCATCTTCACCAACATCTCCATCACCTTCCCCCATCTATATTCAGCGGTACACTCTCCCGCATCCCGCTGTACCCTCTACTTGAACACGGTGCTTTATGCTTCACATTATTTTCCAATGATGTGTTGCCATCCTATGATGTCTGAGTAGACTTTTGTTGTCCTATCGGTGATTGATGAATTACTATGATTGGTTTAAGTTGCATGTTTTATTATTGGTGTTGTCCTATTGTACCCTCCGTGTCGCGCAAGTGTGAGGGATTCCCGCTGTAGGGTTTGCAATATGTTCATGATTTTCTTATGGTGGGTGGCGTGAGTGACAGAAGCACAGACCCGAGTAAGTAGGTTGTTTGCGTATGGGATAAAGGGGATTTGATACTTTAATGCTATGGTTGGGTTTTACCTTAATGATCTTTAGTAGTTGTGGATGCTTGCTAGAGTTCCAATCATAAGTGCATATGATCCAAGTAGAGAAAGTATGTTAGCTTATGCCTCTCGCTCAAATAGAATTGCAATAGTGATTACCGGTCTAGTAACATAGCCAATTGCCTAGGGACAATTTCACAACTCCTACAACCACTTTTCCACACTCGCTATATTTACTTTATTGCTTCATTATCTAAATAGACCCTAGTTTATATTTACGTGTTCTTTATTATCTTGCAAACCTATCAAACAACACCTACAAATTACTTCTAGTTTCATACTTGTTCTAGGTAAAGCGAACTTCAAGCGTGCGTAGAGTTGTATCGGTGGTCGATAGAACTTGAGGGAATATTTTTTCTACCTTTAGCTCCTCGTTGGGTTCGACACTCTTACTTATCAAAACTGTTGCGATCCCCTACACTTGTGGGTTGTCAAGACCTTTTTCTGGTGCCGTTGCCGGGGAGTAATAGCGTGGGGTGAATATTCTCGTCTGTGCTTGTTTGCTTTATCACTAAGTAATTTTTATTTGCTATTCTTAGTTGTTTTCTATCTTTAGTTATGGGTAGGAAACGCAAAATACCAAAAAAATTAGTTGTACCTACTGAACCAATGGTTGAAGAACCACTCAAAATCTATCACACTCCTGAAGCTTTTTACTTGGATCATCTTTGATCCCTTTGTGCTCGTGCTGAAACCCCAACTAGCTTAGTTGAGGGCAAATCTTTAGATGAGCATGCTTGTTATGTGCGACACCGTATATCTAAAAAAGGGAAACTATTATGGGATCAAATTCAACGTTTGCAATGCTATGCTTCGACTTTATGTGAATTACATGATGTTACTTGTTGTTCTGAAAACCCTAAGAAACACCTTCCCTAACAATGCTTGTTTAGTGATAATGGAATTGTATCTTCATATGCTAAGGGTGTTTATAATTACTATGATGTTCAACAAATTGAAGAATTTGTTGCTTTTAAGGGTGCTTATGAAATTGCTTCTTTGATTGAAAAGTATGATGCTACTCTCTACAAATCTGAAAATTTTGCCATACTTGAATATTGCTATGATAATTATGCTTCTAATACATATGTTAAACTATATATTGAGGCCTACCCCGCTGTCCAAGAAGAGATTAATATTTTGCAGGAAGCCATGGAAGAAGAAATTGATGAAACTGTGAGCTCATTGGATGAAAAAGATGATGAGGAGAGCGAAGAACAAAAGGAGGAAGAGCGGATTGATCACCCGTGCCCACCTTCTAATGAGAGTAACTCTTCAACTCATACATTGTTTAATTCCCCTTCGTGCTTACCGAAGGATGATTGCTATGATCCCGTTGATTCTCTTGAAATATCCCTTTTTGATGATTGTGGCCAAGATGCCAATATGAATTATGCTTATGGAGATGAATTTGCTATAGTTCCTTATGTTAAACATGAAATTGTTGCTATTGCACCCACGCATGATAGTCCTATTATCTTTTTGAATTCTCCCTACTACACTATATCGGAGAAGTTTGTGCTTATTAAGGATTATATTGATGGGTTGCCTTTTACCATTGCACATGATGATTTTGATGAATGTAATATGCATGTGCTTGCTGCTCCTACTTGCAATTATTATGAGAGAGGAACTACATCTCCGCCTCTTTATGTTTCCAACACGATAGAATTGCAAGAATTTGCTTATACTATGCATTGGCCTTTACTTGGTGTGCATCAATTGTTCTTCTATGACATGCCAATGCATAGGAAGAGAGTTAGACTTCGTTATTGCTTGATATATGTCACTTTGTGCTCACTACTAAATGACAAATTATTGTTAATTAAAATTGGCTTTGATATACCTTGGGATCCGGGTGGATTCATTACTTGAGCACTAAATGCCTAGCTTAATGGCTTTAAAGAAAGCGCTGCCAGGGAGACAACCCGGAAGTTTTAGAGGGTCATTTATTTCTATTGAGTGCTTGCATATAGTTTTAAAACAAAAAAGTAAAGAGGGGAAACTAAAACTTTTCAAAAAGGAAAGTGAAAGTGAGAAAGACAAGCATTGTTGAAGTAGGAGAGCTCCTTGAACTTTTTTCATGCTCACGGAAACTTTGTGAATCTTGATTACAGAAACTTTTCAACAAAAATAATTATCCCCGTGTAAAATTCCATTGTATTATAAAAATAATGTGCCAAGGTTTGCCTTTAGGATGTTTACAATGCTCGTTGGTTTGTACGGTGCAGGACAGAAACTTTGGCTGTAGTGCTCGATTTTACATTTTTTGCTGGAACGTCAAATGGTTCTGATTCCTTTTGCAATGTCTTTCTGTACAAATTGTTTATTGTTCCTAATTTTGGTGGAATTTGTGGTGTACCAGAAGTATGGTGAATGTTCAGATTGCTACAGACTTCTGTTTTTGACAGATTCTGTTTTTGATGCATAGTTTGCTTGTTTTGATGAGTCTATCAATTTATATCAGTGGATTAAGCCATGGAAAAGTTATATTACAGTAGAAACAATGAAAAACCAAAATATGAATTGGTTTGCTACAGTAATTAGAGTAGTGATTTGCTTTATTATACTAACGGATCTTACCGAGTTTTCTGTTGAAGTTTTGTGTGGATGAAGTGTCTAATCGAGGAGGTTTCGATATGAGGAAAAGGAAGAGAGGCAAGAGATCAAGCTTGGGGATTCCCGAGACACCCAAAGTAAATATTCAAGGAGACTCAAGCGTCTAACCTTGGGGATGCCCTGGAAGGCATCCCCTCTTTCTTCAACAAGTATCGGTATGTTTTCGTATTCGTTTTGTTCATGCGATATGTGCAAGTCTTGTAGCGTCTTTTGCATTTAGTTTTCACTTTTATTTTATGCACCATGTTGGTATGAGACAGTACTTGGTTGATTTATAGAATTCTCATTGCACTTCATTTAAATCTTTTCAGTAAGGCTTTATAGAATGCTTCATGTGCTTCACGTATATTGTTTGAAGTTTGGATTGCCTGTTTCTCTTCACATAGAAAACCGCCATTTGTAGAATGCTCTTTTGCTTCATTTATATTTGTTAGAGCGTGGGCATATCTTCTGTAGAAAGAATTAAACTCTCTTGCTTCATTTATATCAATTTAGAGAGATGACATGAATTGGTCATTCACATGGTTAGTCATAAAATCCTACATAAACTTGTAGATCGCTGAATATGATATGTTTGATTTTCATGCAATAGTTTTGCGATATAAAGATGGTGATATTAGAGTCATGCTAGTGGGTGGTTGTGGATTGTAGAGATACTTGTGTTGAGGTTTGCAAGTCCCGTAGCATGCACGTATGGTAACCGTTGTGTGACAAATTTGAAGCATGGGGTGTTTCTTTGATTGTCTTCCTTATGAGTGGCGGTCGGGACGAGCGATGGTCTTTTCCTACCAATCTATCCCCCTAGGGGCATGCGTAGTAGTACTTTTCTTTGAGGGCTAATAAACTTTTGCAATAAGTATATGAGTTCTTTATGACTATTGTGAGTCCATGGATTATACGCACTTTACCTTTCCATCATTGCTAGCCTCTTCGATACCGTGCATTGCCCTTTCTCACCTCGAGAGTTGGTGCAAACTTCGCCGATGCATCCAAACCCCGTGATATGATACGCTCTATCACACATAAGCCTCATTATATCTTCCTCAAAACAGCCACCATACGTACCTATTATGGCATTTCCATAGCCATTTCGAGATATATTGCCATGCAACTTCCACCATCATCATATACATGACTTGAGCATTTATTGTCATATTGCTTTGCATGATCGTAAGATATCTAGCATGATGTTTTCATGGCTTGTCCGTTTTTGGATGTCATTGCTATGCTAGATCATTGCACATCCCGGTACACCGCCGGAAGCATTCATATAGAGTCATATCTTTGTTCTAGTATCGAGTTGTAATATTGAGTTGTAAGTAAATAAAAGTGTGATGATCATCATTATAGAGCATTGCCCCATGAAAAAAAAGAAACAAAGGAAAGGCCAAAGAAGCCTAAATAAAAAGGGGGCCAAAGAAGCCCACCCAAAAAGAAAAGAAAAAAAGAAAAAAGAAAGAAGGGGCAATGTTACTATCCTTTTTCCACACTTGTGCTTCAAAGTAGCACCATGTTCTTCATATAGAGAGTCTCTTATGTTGTCACTTTCATATAGTAGTGGGAATTTTTCATTATAGAACTTGGCTTGTATATTCCAACGATGGGCTTCCTCAAATGCCCTAGGTCTTCATGAGCAAGCAAGTTGGATGCAAACCCACTTAGTTTTCAGTTTGAGCTTTCATACACTTATAGCTCTAGTGCATCTGTTGCATGGCAATCCCTACTCCTCGCATTGACATCAATTGATGGGCATCTCCATAGCCCATTGATTAGCCGCGTCGATGTGAGACTTTCTCTATTTTTTGTCTTCTCCATATAAACCTCCACCATTATATTCTATTCCACCTATAGTGCTATATCCATGGCTTGCGCTCATGTATTGTGTGAGGGTTGAAAAAGCTGAAGCGCATTAAAAAGTGTGAACCAATTGCTCGGCTCGTCATCGGAGTTGTGCATGATGGGAGCATTTTGTGTGACGAAAATGAAGCATGGCCAAACTATATGATTTTATAGGGATAAGCTTGCTTTGGCCTTGTTGTTTTGAAAAGACATGATTGCTTTATTGGTACGCTCGAAGTATTATTGTTCTTTATGACAAATGATAGACTATTGCTTTGAATCACTCGTGTCTTAATATTCATGCCATGATTAGATATTTGATCAAGATTATGCTAGGTAGCATTCCACATCAAAAATTATCTTTTTTATCATTTACCTACTCGAGGACGAGCAGGAATTAAGCTTGGGGATGCTGATACGTCTCCGTCGTATCTATAATTTTTTATTGTTCCATGCCAATATTCTTCAACTTTCATATACTTTTGGCAACTTTTTATACTATTTTTGGGACTAATATATTGATCCATTGCCCAGTGCGAGTTCCTGTTTGTTGCATGTTTTATGTTTCACAGAAAACCAGTATCAAACGAAGTCCAAACGGGATAAAAACGTATGGGGAATTATTTTGGAATATTTGGGATTTTCCGGAGGAAGAATCAACGCAAAACGGTGTCCGAGGTGGCCACGAGACAGGGGGTGCGCCTGGCACTCTCGTAGTCCACCCGTAAGGCGGTTGATGCCCTTATTTTTCCGCAAGAAAGCTAATTTTATGAGAAATATCTGGGCGAAAGATTCACCCCAATCGGAGTTATGGATCTCCGGATATAAAAGAAACGGTGAAGGGGCAGAATCTGAGAACGCAGAAATAGAGAGATAGATCCAATCTCGGAGGGGCTCTCACCCCTCCCAAGCCATGTGAGTCAAGGACCAGAGGGGAAACCCTTCTCCCATCTAGGGAGGAGGTCAAGGAAGAAGTAGAAGAAGGGGGGCTCTCTCCCCCTTGCTTCCGGTGGCGCCGGAACACCGCTGGGGGCCATCATCATCACCGTGATCTATACCAACACCTCTGCTGTCTTCACTGATACGTCCATTTTGCATCATGCTTTTATATCAATATTTATTGCATTATGGGCTGTTATTACACATTATATCTCATTACTTATGGCTATTCTCTCTTATTTTACAAGGTTTACCATCAAGAGGGGGAATGCCGACAGCTGGAATTCTGGCTGAAAAAGGAGCAAACGTTGGAAACCTATTCTGCACAACTCCAAAATTCCTGAAACTCCACGAAACCACTTTTTGGATTTATTAAGAATTTATGAGCGAAAGAAATAGGCCAGGGGGCCACACCCTGTCCAGGAGACAGGGGGCGCCCTCCCTATAGGGCGCGCCCCCCTATCTCCTGGGCCCCCTGGTGGGCTTCTGGCGACCATCTTCTGCTATATGAAGGGTTTTGTCCTAGAAAAATTCATGGGCAAGCTTACGGGGCGAAACTCCGCCGCCACGAGGCGGAACCTTGGCGGAATCAATCTAGGGCTCTGGCAGAGCTGTTCTGCCGGGGACACTTCCCTCTGGAAGGGGGAAATCATCACCAACGTCATCACCAACGATCCTCTCATTGGGAGGGGTTCAATCTCCATCAACATCTTCACCAGCACCATCTCCTCTCAAACCCTAGTTCATCTCTTGTATCCAATCTTGTATCCAAAACCACAAATTGGTACCTGCGGGTTGCTAGTAGTGTTGATTACTCCTTGTAGTTGATACTTATTGGTTTACTTGGTGGAAGATTATATGTTCAGATCCTTAATGCATATTATTACACCTCTGATTATGAACATGCTTATGCTTTGTGAGTAGTTACTTTCGTTCCTGAGGACATGGGTGAAGTCTTGCTATTAGTAGTCATGTGAATTTGGTATTCGTTCGATATTTTGATGAGATGTATGTTGTCTCTCCTCTAGTGGTGTTATGTGAACGTCGACTACATGACACTTCACCATTATTTGGGCCTAGAGGAAGGCATAGGGAAGTAATAAGTAGATGATGGGTTGCTAGAGTGACAGAAGCTTAAACCCTAGTTTATGAGTTGCTTCGTTAGGGGTTCATATGGGCCCATATGTTTAATGTTGTGGTTAGGTTTACCTTAATACTCCTTTTTGTAGTTGCGGACGCTTGCAATAGGGGTTAATCATAAGTGGGATTCTTGTCCAAGTTAGGGCAGTACCCAAGTGTCGGTCTACCCACGTATCAAATTATCAAAGTACCGAACGCGGATCTTATAAACGTGATGAAACTAGCTTGACGATAATTCCCAATGTGTCCTCGGGAGCTCCTTCATTATTATTAGAATTTGTCCAGGCTTATCCTTTGCTACATAAAGGATTGGGCCACCTTGCTGCACCTTATTTACTATATTTACTTTTGCTCGTTACTATTTATCTTATCACAAAACTATCTATCACCTACTATTTCAGTGCTTGCAGAGAAAACCTTACTGAAAACCGCTTATCATTTCCTTCTGCTCCTCATTGGGTTCGACACTCTTACTTATCGAAAGGACTATGATAGATCCCCTACACTTGTGATCATCAAGACTCTTTTCTGGCGCCGTTGCCGGGGAGCGTAGCGCTCTTGGTGAGTGGAACTTGGTAAGGAAACAATTATATAGTGTGCTGAAATTTTCTGTTACTTGTCACTATCGAAACTAATCCTTTGAGTGGCTTGTTTGGGGTATCTTCACCCCAACCAGAGGAGCAAAGAGATGTTCCTCAACCTACTGAACTTTATGAAAATATTCACTTTGAGATTCCTTCGGGTATGATAGAAAAACTGCTAGCTAATCCTTTTGCAGGAGACGGAACTTTGCATCCCGACTTACACCTTATCTTTGTGGATGAAGTTTGTGGATTATTTAAGCTTGCAGGTATTCCCGATGATGTTATCAAAAGGAAGGTCTTCCCTTTATCTTTGAAGGGAGATGCAATGACATGGTATAGGCTATGTGATGATACGAGATCTTGGAATTATAAGCGATTCAAATTGGAATTTCACCAGATGTTCTATCCTATGCATCTTGTTCATCGTGATCGTAATTACATATATAATTTCTGGCCTTGCGAAGGAGAAAGCATCGCTCAAGCTTGGGGGAGGCTTAAGTCAATGTTATATTCATGCCCCAATCATGAGCTCTCTCGAGAAATGATTATTCAGAATTTTTATGCTCGGCTTTCTCTTGATAATCGCAACCTGCTCGATTCCTATGCTGCTTCCTATATGTTGAAGACTATTGATTTCAAATGGGACTTATTGAAAAGAATTAAACGCAACTCTGAAGATTGGGGTTCCGACGATGGTAAGGAGTCAGGTATGACACCTAAGTTTGATTGTGTTAAATCTTTTATGGATACCGATGCTTTCCGTGGATTTAGCTCTAAGTATGGACTTGACTCTGAGATAGTAGCTACTTTTTGTGAAACTTTTGCTGCTCACGTTGATCTCCCTAAAGAGAAGTGGTTTAAATATAATCCTCCTGTTTAAGTGAAAGTAGTTGCACCTATTACAGTCGAAGAAAAGACTATTACATATAGTGATCCTATTATTCCTACTACTTATGTCGAAAAACCTCCTTTTCCTGTTAGGATAAAAGATCATGTTAAAGCTTTGACTGTTGTTCGTAAGAGTAATACTAGGACTTATACACCCCCTAAGCAAATTAATGTTGAACCTAGTATTGCTATGATTAAAGATCTCCTGGATGAAGACTTAGATGGGCATGTTATTTCTTTCATGGGTGAAACTGCTAATATTGCTAGACCCGATACTAAGACACGTAGACCTGTTGTAGGCACGCATGTTATTTCTGTTAAAATAGGAGATCATTGTTATCATGGCTTATGTGATATGGGTGCCAGTGCTAATGCTATACCTTACGATCTTTATAAAGAAATTATGCATGATATTGCACCTGTTGAATTAGAAGACATTGATGTTACTATTAAGCTTGCTAATAGGGACACCATTAAACCTATTGGGATTGTGAGAGATGTTGAAGTCTTGTGTGGAAAGATTAAATACCCTGCTGATTTTCTTGTTCTTGCTTCCCCACAAGATAATTTTTGTCCCATTATTTTTGGTAGACCTTTCTTGCATACTGCTAGTGCTAAGATTCATTGTGGAAAGAATATTGTCACTGTTGGTATAGATGGTATGTCTCATGAGTTTAATTTCGCTAAGTTTAGTAGACAACCTCGTGAAAAGGAACCATCTAGTAAGGATGAGATTATTGGTCTTGCTTCTATTGTTGTTCCTCCAACTGATCCGTTAGAACAATATTTGCTAGACCATGAAAATGATATGTTTATGAAGGAAAGGGAAGAAATAGATGAAGTGTTCCTTAAACAAGAACCTATGCTAAAACATAATATTCCCGTTGAAATTCTTGGGGATCCCCCTCCACCAAAGGGTGATCCCGTGTTTGAACTCAAACCCTTAACTGATAATCTCAAGTATGCTTATCTTGATGAAAAAGAAATATATCATGTTATTATTAGTGCTAACCTTTCGGAAAAAGAAGAAGAAAAATTATTGAAAACTCTGAAGAAGCACCGAGCTGCTATTGGATATACTCTGGATGATCATAAGGGCATTAGTCCCACATTATGTCAACGGAAAATTTCAGTGGAGAAAGATGCCAAACCTGTTAGAGATCCTCAAAGCGATTAAACCCCAAAATGAAGGAAGTGGTAAGAAAGGAGATTCTAAAACTCCTTGAGGCAGGTATTATTTATCCCGTTACTGATAGTGAATGGGTAAGCCATGTCCATTGTGTCCCTAAAAAGGGAGGTATTACCGTTGTTCCTAATGATAAAGATGAATTGATCCCGCAAAGAATTATTACAGGCTATAGGATGGTAATTGATTTCCGTAAGTTAAATAAAGCTACTAAGAAAGATCATTACCCTTTACCTTTTATTGATCAAATGCTAGAAAGGCTATCAAAACACACACATTTTTGCTTTCTAGATGGTTATTCTGGTTTCTCTCAAATACACGTGTCAGCGGGGGATCAATCTAAAACTAATTTTACTTGCCCTTTTGGTACTTTTGCTTATAGGCATATGCCTTTTGGTTTATGTAATGCACCTGCTAACTTTCAAAGATGCATGATGGCTAATTTTCTGATTTTTGTGAAAAGATTTGCGAGGTATTCATGGATGACTTCTCCGTCTATGGATCCTCTTATGATGATTGTTTGAGCAACCTTGATCGAGTTTTGAAGAGATGCGAAGACACTAGTCTCGTCCTGAATTGGGAAAAGTGTCACTTTATGGTTAATGAAGGCAATGTATTGGGGAACAAGATCTCCGAGAGGGGTATTGAAGTTGATAAAGCCAAAGTTGATGCTATTGAAAAGATGCCATGTCCCAAGGACATAAAAGGTATAAGAAGTTTTCTTGGTCATGTCGATTTTTATAGGAGGTTCATTAAGGACTTTTCTAAAATCTCTAGGCCTCTGACTAATTTATTGCAAAAAGATATTCCTTTTGTCTTTGATGACGATTGTGTAGACGCATTTGAAACACTTAAGAAAGCTTTGATCACAGCACCTATTGTTCAGCCACCTGATTGGAATTTGCGTTTTGAAATTATGTGCGATGCTAGTGATTATGTTGTAGGTGTTGTTTTAGGGCAAAGAGTCGATAAGAAATTGAATGTTATCCATTATGCTAGTAAGACTCTTGATACTGCCCAGAGAAATTATGCTACCACTGAAAAAGAATTCTTAGCAGTTGTATTTGCATGTGATAAGTTTAGACCTTATATTGTTGATTCCAAAGTTACTATTCACACTGATCATGCTGCTATTAAATATCTTATGGAAAAGAAAGATGCTAAGCCTAGACTCATCAGATGGGTTCTCTTGCTCCAAGAATTTGATTTGCATATTATCGATAGAAAGGGAGCTGAGAACCCCGTTGCAGACAACTTATCTAGGCTAGAGAATGTTCTTGATGACCCACTACCTATTAATGATAGTTTTCCTAATGAACAATTAGCGGTTATCAATGCTTCTCGTACTGCTCCTTGGTATGCTGACTATGCTAATTATATTGTTGCTAAATATATACCACCTAGCTTCACATACCAGCAAAAGAAAAAGTTCTTCTATGATTTAAGACATTACTTCTAGGATGATCCACACCTTTATAAAGAAGGACTAGATGGTATTATTAGACGTTGTGTGCCTGAGGATGAACAGGAACAAATCCTACGCAAGTGTAACTCTGAATCTTATGGAGGACACCACGCTGGAGATAGAACTGCACACAAGGTACTACAATCTGGTTTTTATTGGCCTACTCTTTTCAAAGATGCTCGTAAGTTTGTCGTATCTTGTGATGAATGCCAAAGAATAGGTAACATCAGTAGACGTCAAGAAATGCCTATGAATTATTCTCTTGTTATTGAACCATTTGATGTTTGGGGCTTTGATTATATGGGACCTTTTCCTGCTTCCAATGGTTATACACATATTTTACTTGCTGTTGATTACGTTACTAAGTGGGTAGAAGCTATTCCAACTAGTAGTGTTGATCATAACACTTCTATTAGAATGCTTAAAGAAGTTATTTTTCCGAGGTTTGGAGTCCCTAGATATCTTATGACTGATGGTGGTTCACACTTTATTCATGGTGCTTTCCGTAAGATGCTTGCTAAGTACGATGTCAATCATAGAATTGCATCTCCTTATCACCTGCAGTCTAGTGGTAAAGTAGATTTGAGCAATAGAGAGCTCAAATTGATTTTGCAAAAGACTGTGAATAGATCTAGAAAGAATTGGTCCAAAAAACTTGATGATGCATTATGGGCCTATAGAACTGCATACAAAAATCCTATGGGTGTGTCTCCATATAAGATGGTTTATCGAAAAGCATGTCATTTACCTCTTGAACTTGAACATAAAGCATATTGGGCCATTAAAGAGCTCAATTATGACGTCAAACTTGCCGGTGAGAAGAGGTTGTTTGATATTAGCTCACTTGATGAATGGAGAACCCAAGCTTATGAGAATGCCAAGCTCTTCAAAGAAAAAGTCAAACGCTGGCATGATAAAAGGATACAAAAGCGTGAGTTTAACGTAGGAGATTATGTGTTATTATTCAACTCTCGTTTAAGATTTTTTGCAGGAAAACTTCTCTCAAAATGGGAAGGTCCCTACGTTATCGAGGAGGTCTATCGTTCCGGTGCTATAAAAATTAACAACTTTGAAGGCACAAATCTGAGGGTGGTTAATGGTCAAAGAATCAAGCATTATATTTCAGGTAACCCTATCAATGTTGAAACTAATATTATTGAAACCATAACCCTAGAGGAGTACATAAGAGACACTTCCCAGAACGTTCCAGACTCCGAAAAGGCATAGGTACCTTGTACGGTGAGTATACCGACTCCAAAACAACTCTAATGGCAATTTTCATCAGTTTTGGATTATTTAAGAATTTTAGGAAGAAAGAAGTAGTCCGAATGGGACACGAGACTCCCACGAGAGAGGAGGGCGCCCCCCCTATAGGGCGCGCCCCCTGTCTCGTGGGCACCTCGTGTGCCTCCCGGACTCCTTTTCTTGTATGTTATGTATTTTGGTCGGTAAAAATTCATTATATTTACTCCCGAAGGTTTTGACCACCTTATCATGCAATTATCCCCTGTTTTCGTTTTGAGCTGTTCCTGTTGCAGATTCGGAACAAGATGTCGTCCCAAGATTCGGAGGGAGAGAGTTACGTGGCTGATTATATTGCAAATCCAAAAGTATATGCAGATGTGGAACATTATGGCTGGACCACAGAGGAAGAAGAAGACTATGATCCAAAGAGGAAGGAGGAGTGTCGGTGTCAAAACCGGCGGATCTCGGGTAGGGGGTCCCGAACTGTGCGTCTAGGCGGATGGTAACAGGAGACGAGGGACACGATGTTTTGACCCAGGTTCGGGCCCTCTTGATGGAGGTAAAACCCTACGTCCTGCTTGATTAATATTGATGATGTGGGTTACAAGAGTGGATCTACCACGAGATCAAGGAGGCTAAACCCTAGAAGCTAGCCCATGGTATGATTGTTGTATATTGTATATCAATCGACTAGCCTGGCCTCGGTTTATATAATGCACCAGAGGCCTAGGATAACAAGAGTCCTAGCCGAATATGCTGGTGGGGGAGGAGTCTTTGTCTTGATCGCCAAGTCTTGTGGAATCTTCCTTGTATGCGGCAACTGTCCGGACTGGCCCATGAGTATACGGCCATGGGGGTCCTCGACCCAATCCAACTGATCGGGAGACGACGCGTTGAGTACCCCCTAGTCCAGGACACCGTCAGTAGCCCCCTGAACCGGTCTTCAAGTTGGGGACGCTCCTCGATTCTTCCGAACTGTTCTTCATCTTCGGTTGCCGGTCTTGAAAACTGGTCCAACAAATCTTCTCATCTTCGATCTTGAGGATCGCCGAAATGCATTCGACGAGTTTACACGTCGGGTATCCGAAGAGCCCCTTTAAGTTTCCGGCCTTTATCAATTCCTTGTTATTTTTATGCCATGCCTATGGTTTGAAGTTATTCCCAGAAGGCAGTGTCCTCTTGCGTCCGAGCTCCAACGCCGGACTGCATTTGAGGTATCTTTTGCAGCCGAGCACCAATGCCGGACTACTTCCCAGCTCTAACGCCGGACTATGTATCCGAGCTCCAACGCCGGACTGTATCCGAGCTCCTATGCCGGACTGTATCCGAGCTCCAACGCCGGACTATGTATCTGAGATCCAACGCCGGACTGTATCCGTGGTGTCGTAAATCACATTGGTTCAAAGAAGTTTGAAGGAGTTTAGTCGAGCTTAATGCCGGAAATGCCCTCTATGGAGCCAGCCACTAGCGCCCGAGCTTTATGCCGGACTGCTTCTGAGGTGGTGCACCACCCCGAATGTGGGCCGATTTTTGTCAATATTTTTTGTTGATGCAATTTATTCTCTGACGAGATATATAGCCAGTAGCCCTCAAGGTGTGTATCGCTCGAAAACCCAAGATGCACATGAAGGATGACATAAGACCGCTGATCCCCGTAGCCGCTGAGACTCAGGTTGATTTGCAAAATCGGTCTGAGGATCAAGTCCTAGCTCGGCAGAATACTTCGGGACACAAAAAGCGGCGTGCTCAGTCCTCGAGACTCAAGTTGGGTGCGGCCGACCAACCTGAGGATCAAAATCTCCTCGGAAACTATATTGCACTTAAAATTTTCTGCATAGAACGGGCAACGCAGTAGCCCCCGAGACACTGGTCGGGTGGCAACACCAGATCAGGGGATCGATGTGTCCCTTTAATATTTGTAAATAATAAGCCCGAAGCCCAGTAGTCCCCGAGCCTTAATGCGGGCACGGGAGGCCGAATTAAGGATTGATATCCATAGTAAAATCATAAATTATGTGTAATGACTCTATGTATCCAAGTACTTTACGTCATTAATGCTCGGATCCGCATTGTACAAAACTTTGTTGACCGACCACCGGCTTCCAGCTCCTCGGCCAATAGTCGAGGAGTGTTTGTCCTACTTTATAAAGCCTTTATGAGGGCAAAGATTTACAACAAACAAGGCAATCTGGCCATACGGTTTTATAAACAAAGGTACGCCGAGAGACATGTTATATTACTGTTTAACAGAAGAAATGTCTTCCAAAGAAAATAGTCCCGCTATCGGTTCCTTTCTTTGGGTTGTCATGCTAAGCATGATCATGAAACCTCAGCTCCAATGTAGGAGCAAAATATTGAGGATTTAGTTTGGGAGGCCAGTTAATAGCCCCCGGTAGTGTTCGGCGACAGTCGAGGTCAAGCCGTAAACACTTCGGCCATTGTTATGAATGGCCCGTCGTTTAACGCCGTCATCGGATCGCCGACCAATTTACGCTTATTGTGACAGTCAGTTTTCGGCTTTCTCCACTGAGGTGCTTAACCATGTAAGCTGGAAGCACAATCGCAGTGGTTCTCCCTTTGCACACCTAGCCGAACAAAGCGGAACATAGGAGACAAGCGCAGGAGCCGGGCAACCCAACTATTGACCGAAGACACAATTCGAAACCGATGCATATATAGCAATATCCGAGAATGTTTTTGCCGAATCTCTAAAGGTGTCCAGCGTTGCACTGCGAGACTTGTGCTGAAAACACACAAATAGTTTAAAAATGCCATGGGCTCGAAAAGCCAAAAAACTTATTCAAAAGGCTAATGTCCGAACTAGATCAAGTGTTCGGTGCCAAGCCGAAAATTGGACTTTAGAAAAAAAAAGGTGCTTCTGTCGTGCTTTAATATGACACATCCTATCTCAAAACTTCAAGCGGGTCAGCCTACGACTTCAACCTCCTATCCCGAAGGCGGAGTACTTCTTACTAGGCCAGTTTAGCAAACTAAACTCTAGCGGTTTTGAGAGAGAAATTAGGCTCCCCGGCTAGTGACCGCACACTTGTGTCGAAAAAAGGAGTGATAAATAATAATAAAAACTTTGCAACGACTAAGAAGAAAAACACTTATCATAAAACGGCTCATATAAATTTAAGAGCCCCCAAGCAACTTGGGTAAAAGTTGACTATAAAATGTAAGGTGACATGTAGAATGCCTTCTAGCCGGATTGTAGATCGTTTGTCGTAGCGGACCTTTTCGCTTCAACCTCTGGACCCAATAGTCCGGAGTGTGTCCGAATGCCCTCGCGGTTATAAAAACCGGGGTATGCGTGGAGACCAGGCGTAGGGGTCATTAGTGCTTTATCAGACAAGTGCCCAACTAGTTATGTTATATTACATGGTTAGTAAGAAACATCTTCCAGGGAGAATAGTTCCGTTAGGGGTTCCTTTCCCCAGGAGGCATGCCCTAAAGTGCATGTCCGGACTGCGAAAAGAGCAGAAAAACATCTGGGGGCAGGTAAATAAATAGGTAAGAAATCATCTTTTAGTTCACCGACCGAGTATTCCCTTAAGAACGCTAGCTTTCGGCTTCACCCAGTCTGAGGTACACATCCGGCTGACCCGGCAGTAACAATCGTAGAGGTGCTCCCTTTACCACCTAGCCGAACAATCGGGAACGTAGGGGTAAGCACAGGAGCCAGGCAACCCAGCTTGGCCAAAACTTAAGTCATATCGATGCATATAATGGTGAATAAAAGGTACATGCGGAAGTGCGACACATGTGTTGGGCATAAAACCCGTATTAATAAGCTTCTTTTAAAGAAGCCCCCAGGTATAATGAGCGCGGGTAGCGCGTCAAGTGTGTGCGAACAGAGTTTGGACAAGGAAAAAAAAATTACAAGCAACTTTTTTTCCAGAAAAAGTATAATGCTTGGTCGAGCCGAACATAAGTCAAAAATTTAAAACTTTGAGCATGAAGGCAACTTAGCTGGTTAATGTGTTCGGTATTGACGACGCGGTCCGAGCTTGATGCGGGACAAGGTTCCATCCCCCAAGCCGGTCCCGAGGTGGCGGAGCAAGGAGCTCGGCACTCCGAAATGGTGACATAGCACGGTCAGTGCAGGACGGCAGAGTGATGCCGAAGTCCCCGGCATGGGGTAATGAAGTGTTGACAAAGCCCCCCGTCCAGCCGAGGTGACGTCAAAGGATATAGTCCGGCTGGATCATTTTCCTGTGCACAAAAAATAGTGCAGACCGGGGATAATAGTCATAATAGGAATTAAAAAAAATGTTGCATAATAAATAATTTATGCAAAGTGAGTAATAAAAGAAATATGGCCTCGCGCCCAAGTCGATGTCGATGCAGGTCGTCGGTGTAATGCAATAAAGGCGTGGCAAAGCCTGGATTCACAGGTCGGTCCAAGTTCTGGATGCGGCGTTCGCCGGACTGTGTACGGAAACTGACCGAACCATCATGCGACCGTCGATAATGCGGCCACCATTTGATAGACCTGTGTACATATGCTGGACTAACCAGAGTAATAATTCCTTGGGAAAAATTTAACCCAAACAAGCAAAAAGAAATACTAGGATTAATAGCACCTGGTTTATTTGTTGTAGCAATCCGAAGGAAGGTAATTCCCAAAATTGGGACTCGATCCGCGCACCCATGCCTGGTCGGCTAGTGACGCCGAAGTGTCCGGAGTAGGTTGATGAAGAGATGGCGAAGCCCCCGGTCCAGCCGAGATGTCGAAGTAGGTCGGCGTGATGGACACCAGCTTGAAGAAGCAATAGTGCGGCCCTGCCGATGCAGGGCGTGACGTGGTCGATGCCGGCTTGATGAAGCGACCGTGCGGCGATGCCGGTATGCCCGCTCCGTGTAATCCGTGGGGCGGCGATGTTGGTTATGATTTATCCTTCGCAATGCCGGACTCTTGTTCGGCTTGCCGAGATGATGATCCGAAGAAGTTGAGCTCGGCTCAACAAAGTGACGACGTGTCTAGCGCAGGTCGGCAGTCGTGGAGTAATATTGCCGGACTGGTTTGACACCAGCATGATATTGAAAATCATGTTCAAAAGATCTTAGAGTTAGTGGGATGTGTTCGGGAACAAAACACAATACCCCATACAAAACTTCCTTCGAAAAGGATGTCCGAAATCCCGTTCATAAAAAAGACGAACTCGGGTCGGATTCGTTTTCGCGCAGAAAACATATCCGAAAAGTGATGCACTAATCGGAAGGTTCCCGGAGTTTGGGCGGTCGGATCGAGCTGAAATTTTGAGGGGTGGTAGATATAGGAATTTCGCAGCCAATCAACGGTTGGATCTTCCAAAGGAAGTCCGAGCTAGAAGCTGGACACCACGCCCTAAACTCGTCCGGATTCTCGTCCAGATTCAATGCGGCTCCGGTATATCGGAGATTGCCAGAGATTCCTCCATCGGAACTCGATGAAATTTTCCAGGGTTGTTGTAGACTCAATTCTGCACAATTCCACCGAAGCAATCGTCAAAGCGACGCTCGAGGAGGGGGTGATGGCGGATGAAAGTTTGCTATCCAGAAAAATAGCACGGTCGCCTGAGGGCAATGTTGACGTTGAGCCCCCGGGCTCCCTGGATGATTCCTCCATGATCTTGACAGAGATCGGAGTTGATGTTGATGAAGGCCCTCATCCGAACATGACGATCGGAGGTAGGGCGCAGTCCTTGGTCGAACCAAGATGACCAGTCGAGCTGGTGACGAAGATGCCGAAGTCGCAGTTGATCTGCAGGCGAGCCATCGACCTTTTGCCGAACACACAGTGGAACTCTCAATGAAAGCACCAATGTTGGTGTCAAAACCGGCGGATCTCGGGTAGGGGGTCCCGAACTGTGCGTCTAGGCGGATGGTAACAGGAGACGAGGGACATGATGTTTTTACCCAGGTTCGGGCCCTCTTGATGGAGGTAAAACCCTACGTCCTGCTTGATTAATATTGATGATGTGGGTTACAAGAGTGGATCTACCACGAGATCAAGGAGGCTAAACCCTAGAAGCTAGCCTATGATATGATTGTTGTATATTGTATATCTATCGACTAGCTTGGCCTCGGTTTATATAATGCACCAGAGGCCTAGGATAACAAGAGTCCTAGCCGAATATGCCGGTGGGGGAGGAGTCTTTGTCTTGATCGCCAAGTCTTATGGAATCTTCCTTGTATGCGGCAACTGTCTGGACTGGCCCATGAGTATACGGCCATGGGGGTCCTCGGCCCAATCCAACTGATCGGGAGACGACGCATTGAGTACCCCCTAGTCCAGGACACCGTCAAGGAGACAAGCTCCGATGAAGAGGATGATCCACTTCCTCAACCTGGTGATATGCATGTGGAGTTCAAGAAGTCAAGCCTCGCTAAGGTCCAGTCTATCCCACCACGTTTTTTGTAGGACAACAAGGTGGCACTATGCAAAAAGATAATGAAACTTGAGATCGAGAATGAAGATCTGAGGGAGGAAAACTTTAGCCTCAGACACAAGCTAGAGAAGAAAAATGCAACAATTCCCACTCCATCACCTCAGAAGAAATAATCACATGGGTATGGGCACTCCCTTTGGCAACTACCAAGCTTGGGGGAGGTGCCCCGGTATCGTATCACCATCACACTCCTATCTTTATCGCTTTATTTAGTTCGATCCTTTTAGTAGTATCTTGATCTAGTAGATTGAAGTTTTGATATCAAGTAGTTTTGAGTTTTGCTTAGTGATCTCCTTTTGTAAGCGAGTCCATGTGCTATCTATAATAAAGATTAGTGTTGAGTCAAGGGCTTTGCTATGTTGCTATGATCTTGAGAAAGTAGAAAGAACAAAAGAGTTCATATTAATCTTATGGATAGTGATAACTTCACACATAGAAAGTATGAGGCATAAAAATTGTTGAGAGTTGATGAACGTGGCCTTGGTCATCGTTGCAATTAATAGGAAGTGATAAGGAAAGAGGGGTTCACATATAGATATATTATCTTGGACATCTTTTATGATTGTGAAGCACTCATTAAGTATGACATGCTAAAAGAGTTGATGTTGGACAAGGAAGACAACGTAATGGTTTATGTTTTCCGACATCTCAATCAAAGTATATTGTCAGTGACCTTCTGAACATGTTGAGCTTGCCTTTCCCCCCTCATGCTAGCCAAAACTCCCTGCACCAAGTAGAGATACTACTTATGCTTCCAAATATCCTTAAACCCAGTTTTGCCATGAGAGTCCACCATACCTGCCTATGGATTGAGTAAGATCCTTCAAGTAAGTTGTCATCGATGCAAGCAATAAAAATTTCTCTCTAAATATGCATGACTTATTAGTGCAAAGAAAATAAGCTTTGTACGAACTTGTTGTGGAAGTAATAAAAGTGACAGAGTGCATAATAAAGGTCCACATACAAGGAGCAATACAAAGGGACGTTCTCTTGCATTAAGATTTTGTGTATCCAACCCTAAAAGCGCATGACAACCTCTGCTTCCCTCTGCGAAGGGCCTATCTTTTACTTTATGTTTTTACTTTATACTTGAGTCAAGGTGATCCTCACCTTTCCACTTTTTCATTTTATCCTTTGGCAAGCTCCTAGTGTTTGAAAGGTCATGATACATATATCAAGCTGAATGTAAGTTAGCATAGGCTATTATTGTTGACATCACCTAAAGGTGAATATGTTGGGAGGCAACACAATAAGCCCCTATCTTTCTCAGTGTCCGGCTGAAGCTCTATAACCACAAGTATTGCGTGAGTGTTAACAATTATGGGGGACTACGAGATAGTTGAGTATGTGATCTTGCTGAAAAGCTCTATTATTGACTCTTTCTGATGTTACGATAAATTGCAATTGATTCAATGACTAAGATTATAGTTTGTTAGTTTCCAATGAAGTTTATGAACCATACTTGACATTGTGAATCGCTTATTACTTGACCATAGGAAATCATATGACAAAATCTATATATTTATGTTGCTGTTATTAGAATGATCATGATGCCCTCATGTCTGTATTTTATTTTTATCGACACCTCTATCTCTAAACATGTGGACATATTTCTCGATCTCGGTTTCCGCTTGAGGACAAGCGAGGTCTAAGCTTGGGGAGTTGATACGTCCATTTTGCATCATGCTTTTATATCAATATTTATTGCATTATGGGCTGTTATTACACATTATATCTCATTACTTATGGCTATTCTCTCTTATTTTACAAGGTTTACCATGAAGAGGGGGAATGCCGACAGCTGGAATTCTGGCTGAAAAAGGAGCAAACGTTGGAAACCTATTCTGCACAACTCCAAAAGTCCTGAAACTCCACGAAACCACCTTTTGATTTATTAAGAATTTATGAGCGAAAGAAATATGCCAGGGGGCCCACACCCTGGCCAGGAGATAGGGGGCACGCCCCCCTATAGGGCACGCCCCCTATCTCCTGGGCCCCCTGGTGGGCTTCCGGCGACCATCTTCTGCTATATGAAGGGTTTTGTCCTGGAAAAATTCGTGGGCAAGCTTACGGGACGAAACTCTGCCGCCACGAGGCGGAACCTTGGCGGAATCAATCTAGGGCTGTGGCGGAGCTGTTCTGCCGGGGACACTTCCCTCCGGAAGGGGGAAATCATCACCAACGTCATCACCAACGATCCTCTCATCGGGAGGGGGTCAATCTCCATCAACATCTTCACCAGCACCATCTCCTCTCGAACCCTAGTTCATCTCTTGTATCCAATCTTGTATCCAAAACCACAAATTGGTACCTGTGGGTTGCTAGTAGTGTTGATTACTCCTTGTAGTTGATACTTATTGGTTTACTTGGTGGAAGATTATATGTTCAGATCCTTAATGCATATTATTACACCTCTGATTATGAACATGCTTATGCTTTGTGAGTAGTTACTTTAGTTCCTGAGGACATGGGTGAAGTCTTGCTATTAGTAGTCATGTGAATTTGGTATTCGTTCAATATTTTGATGAGATGTATGTTGTCTCTCCTCTAGTGGTGTTATGTGAACATCGACTACATGACACTTCACCATTATTTGGGCCTAGAGGAAGGCATAGGGAAGTAATAAGTAGATGATGGGTTGCTAGAGTGACAGAAGCTTAAACCCTAGTTTATGAGTTGCTTCGTTAGGGGTTCGTCATATGGGCCCATATGTTTAATGATGTGGTTAGGTTTACCTTAATACTACTTTTTGTAGTTGTGGACGCTTGCAATAGGGGTTAATCATAAGTGGGATGCTTGTCCAAGTTAGGGAAGTACCCAAGTGTCGGTCTACCCACATATCAAATTATCAAAGTACTGAACGTGAATCTTATAAACATGATGAAACTAGCTTGACGATAATTCTCAATGTGTCCTCGGGAGCTCCTTCATTATTATTAGAATTTGTCCATGCTTATCCTTTGCTACATAAAGGATTGGGCCACCTTGCTGCACCTTATTTACTTTATTTACTTTTGCTCGTTACTATTTATCTTATCACAAAACTATCTATCACCTACTATTTCAGTGCTTGTAGAGAAAACCTTACTGAAAACCGCTTATCATTTCCTTCTGCTCCTCATTGGGTTCGACACTCTTACTTATCAAAAGGACTATGATAGATCCCCTACACTTGTGGGTCATCATTCACCAGCATCTCCATCACCTTCCCCCATCTATATTCAGTGGTCCACTCTCCCGCATCCCGTTGTACCCTTTACTTGAACATGGTGCTTTATGCTTCATATTATTTTCCAATGATGTGTTGCCATCCTATGATGTCTGAGTAGACTTTCGTTGTCCTATCGGTGATTGATGAATTGCTATGATTGGTTTAAGTTGCATGTTTTATTATTGGTGCTGTCCTATTGTACCCTCCGTGTCGCGCAAGCGTGAGGGATTCCCGCTGTAGGGTTTGCAATATGTTCTTGATTTGCTTATGGTGGGTGGAGTGAGTGACAGAAGCACAGACCCGAGTAAGTAGGTTGTTTGCGTATGGGATAAAGGGGACTTGATACTTTAATTCTATGGTTGGGTTTTACCTTAATGATCTTTAGTAGTTGCGGGTGCTTGCTAGAGTTCCAATCATAAGTGCATATGATCCAAGTAGAGAAAGTATGTTAGCTTATGCCTCTCGCTCAAATGGAATTGCAATAGTGATTACCGGTCTAGTAACATAGTCAATTGCCTAGGGACAATTTAACAACTCCTACAACCACTTTTCCACACTTGCTATATTTACTTTATTGCTTCTTTATCTAAACAGCCCCTAGTTTATATTTACGTGTTATTTATTATCTTGCAAACCTATCAAACAACACCTACAAATTACTTCTAGTTTCATACTTGTTCTAGGTAAAGCGAACGTCAAGCGTGTGTAGAGTTGTATCGGTGGTCGATAGAACTTGAGGGAATATTTATTCTACCTTTAGCTCCTCGTTGGGTTCGACACTCTTACTTATCAAAAACTGTTGCGATCCCCTACACTTGTGGGTTATCAGCCACCTGATGCAAAACAAGTTGCATCAATCGGTGGAAACGTTCTCATGTACATGGACATGTAAGGTTGGTCTAGGATGCTTCATCACACAATACCACCCAATCAAAATAAGACGTTGGTGGTAAGCAGTACGAACATCACCGCCCACAACTCCTTTGTGTTCCACTCGTGCATATCGTCTACGCATAGACCTTGCTCTGATACCACTATTGGGGAATATTGCATGGAAACCAAAAAAATTCTACGCACACACAAGATCTATCCATAGATATGCATAGCAACAAGAGGGGGAGAGCATCTTCATACCCTTGAAGATCGCTAAGCGGAAGCGTTTATCAACGCAGTCTATGTAGTTGTACACCTTCACGATCCGTCCCGATCAAGTACCAAACGTACGGCACTTCCGCGTTCAACACACGTTCAGCTCGATGACGTCCTCGCCTTCTTGATCCAGCAAGAGGGGAGAAGTAGTAGATGAGTTCTGGCATCACGACAGTGTGGGGACGGTGGTGGTGAAGAACAATCTCCGCAGGGCTTCGCCAAGCACAATGGAAACTAAACGGAGGATAAACTACAGGGGCGAGGTTGCCGGCACACGGCTTGGTGAAATCTTGATGTGTTCTGGGTGCTAGCCTGCCCCTCTATTTATATGTTGAGCCCTAGGGTCGTAATTTGGAGAAAGAGCCTCCTCAAAGTTGGTTTAGCTCGCAAGGCAAGAGTCCTTCTCGGACTCCAGGACCAGACGCCAGGGTCCTTGGTGTCTGGCCCTAGACGCCAGGGTCCTTGGTGTCTGGCCCTAGACGCCTGGGTCCCTAGCATTTGCCCCCCTGGCCTCCATAAAACTTCCTTTTGCACATTCCAAAAGCCTCGTGGGATTTACCCCTTGGCCCAAATAAAGTGTTCTCGTGACCAAACATTTTGGGAAACATCCGAAACCCCTTTCGATGACTTCCGGAACCCTTCCATAGACTAAACACTATTATCCCATATCTCAGTCTTTACCTCTGGACTATTCTGGAGCTCCCCGTCATTTCCGTGATCTCATCTGGGACTCCTAACAACATTCGATCACCAACATACATAACTCATATAATACTATATCGCCAGTGAACGTTAAGCTTGCGGACCCTATGGGTTCGAGAATGATGTAGACAGTAGACATGACTGAGACGCTTCTCCGGTCAATAACCAATAGCGGGAACTGGATGCCCATATTAGTTCCTACATATTCTACGAAGATCTTTATCGGTCGAACCTTTAGGACAACATACGTAGTTCCTTTTGTCCATCGGTATGTTACTTGCCCGAGATTCGATCGTCAATATCTCCATAACTAGTTCAATCTCATTATCGGCATATCTCTTTACTTGTTCCGTAATACAACATATTGTAACTAACTCCTTAGTCACTTTACTTGCAAGCTTCTTGTGATGCTGTATTACCAGGAGGGCCCAGAGATGCCTCTCCGTCATACAAAGTGACAAATCCCAGTCTTGATCCACAACTCAACAGACACCTTCGGAGATACCTATAGAGCACCTTTACGATCACCCAGTCACGTTATGACGTTTGATGGCAGATAAGGCATTCCTCTGGAGTCCGGGAGTTGCATGATCTCATGGTCAAAGAAACATGTATTTGACATTAAAAAAGCAGTAGCAATAAACTAAACGATCATATGATATGCTAACGGTTGGATCTTGTCCATCACATCATTCTCCTAATGATGTGATCCTGTTATGAAGTGACAACACATGTCTATGGTTAGGAAACCTTAACCATCTTTTGATCAATGAGCTAGTATAGTAGAGGCTCGCTAGGGACATGGTGTTGTCTATGTGTCCACACATGTATCTGGGTTTCCGATCAATACAATTCTAGCATGGATAATAGATGTTTATCATGAATAGGGAAATATGATAATAGCCAGTTTATTATTGCCTCTAGGGCATATTTCCAACATGTTAGTCCCAAAAATAATATAAAATTTGCCAAAAGTACATGAAAGTTGTAGAATATTGGCATGAAACAATCAAAAATTATGGATACGACGAAGACCTATCATGAAGTAGCGACGACCATCGCATGTAGCTACTGGGATCGTAGATAAGTGGTGGCGACAATACGTGAGTGGTGTCGATGGTGCTGGTGCTCCAGTAGGGTGAAAGCTTAGGTCATACCCGAGTTGGTTATACCTGGCAAGTGTGATGTTTTTATATAGTTACCTTGTCAAAGGCATTGGTCAGATATTCTCGGACTATTTGTTTCAAGGTGAAAACCTAGATTTTGGATGAATCCGGTGACATCGGCATTTGAGTGTTGCTCCCTTCCTGAAGGCATTGATGTTGAACAACCTTGTCAACCATGTGGTGTCATGAGATGGTTGGTGCGAATATGGTCATTGCTATAGTTTGTCGATCGCGAATCTGATCACTTTTTTTCTCTAGCCTACACATAGCTTTGGTCTTGTATGATTTGCTATTTTATGGCATGTTTTGTGTGCGTGTGTTGGTATTGGATGTGTGCATTCTAGCTATGCAGAGGCCGGGTGAGGGAGTCCTGGACTAGCGGGTGTCCGGATAGCCGAACTATCATCATCGACCGGACTCCAAGACTATGAAGATACAAGATTGAAGACTTCATCCCGTGTCCGGATGGGACTTTCCTTGGCGTGGAAGGCAAGCTTGGCGATACGGATATGTAGATCTCCTACCATTATAACCGACTCTGTGTAACCCTAGCCCTCTCTGGTGTCTATATAAACCGGATGGCTTTAGTCCGTAGGACGAACAACAATCATACCATAGGCTAGCTTCTAGGGTTTAGCCTCCTTGATCTCGTGGTAGATCTACTCTTGTAACACACATCATCAATATTAATCAAGCAGGATGCAGGGTTTTACCTCCATCAAGAGGGCCCGAACCTGGGTAAAACATCGTGTCCCTTGTCTCCTGTTACCATCCGCCTAGACGCACAGTTCGGGACCCCCTACCCGAGATCCGCCGGTTTTGACACCGACATTGGTGCTTTCATTGAGAGTTCCTCTGTGTCGTCACCGATAGGCTCGATGGCTTCTCCGATCATCAACAACGACGCAGTCCAGGGTGAGACTTTCCTCCCCGGACAGATCTTCGTATTCGGCGGCTTTGCACTGCGGGCCAATTCACTTGGCCATCTGGAGCAGTTCGAAAGCTACGCCCCTGGCCGTCAGGTCAGATTTGGAAGTTTGAACTTCACGGCTGACATCCGCGGGAACTTGATCCTCGATGGATTCGAGCCACAGCCGAGCGTGCCGCACTGTCATGACGAGCATGATTTAGCTCTGCAGCCGAACAATATCCTGGAGGCCGCACTCGAGTCCGCTCCGATCTTCAATTCGGAGCCGGCTGCGCAGATCAAGGACGGATGGCTAGACACCGCCTCGGGGGCTGCAACCTCTACGGCGATAGAGTCAAACACTGATCTTGTCCCTCATGAAGCCCATGACTCCGAGGTGCCAGACTCCTCGCCGGACTCCGAGCCTCCCGCGCCCCCTCCAATTGAATCCGGTTGGGCGCCGATAATGGAGTTCATCATGGCGGACATCTTTCAACATGCAACTTTTGGCGGCATCTTGAGTTTGCTAAAGTATCTCTTGTTATCAGGAGAGCCCTGGCCGGACAGCGGTCAGGACGGTTGGGATGCGGACGACGAAGAAATTCAAAGCCCACCCACCACCCACTTAGTAGCCACTGTCAACGATCTAACCGACATGCTAGACTACGACTCCAAAGACATCGACGGTATGGACGACGATGCCGGAGACGACCAAGAACCAGCACCTACCGGGCACTGGAAAGCCACCTCATCATATGACATATACATGGTGGATATCCCAAAGGATGGGAATGGCGAAGGAACAGCGGAGGATGACCCCTCCAAGAAACAGCCCAAGCGCCGGCGTCAGCGGCGCCGCTCTAAATCCCGCCACATAAAGAATGAAGATTCCGGCACCGGAGATAATAACACCCCAGACAGTGCCGAAGACAACCCACTCCAGCAAGATTTAGCACAGGAGGACGGAGACGCTAGCCCTCATGAGAGAGCGGCAGAAGAAGAGGTAGAGGATTATATGCCTCCCTCCGGAGACAAGGCAAGCCTCGACGACGACGAATTCGTCGTGCCTGAGGATCCCGTCGAACAAGAGCGTTTTAAACACAGGCTTATGGCCACGGCAAACAGCCTCAAGAAAAAGCAGCAACAGCTTAGAGCTGATCAAGATCTGCTAGCCGACAGATGGACTAAAGTCCTCGCGGCCGAAGAGGATGAGCTCGAACGCCCCTCCAAAAGCTACCCTAAACGCAAGCTGCTCCCCCGATTAGAGGAGGAGGCATATGAACCTGCATCACCAGCAAACAATACGGCTGACCGACCACCCCATGGTCGCGACAGAGAGGCCTCTAGGCCCTTCACTAGAACCGTACCCCGGCATCGCTCAAAAAGCACAAGGCCACAGGGGAACACTCTGGACTTGCGAGATATATTGGAGGATAAGGAAAGACAATCAAGATCGATCTATGGATCGCGTGGGCGCCCCATGATACGTGACGACAACCGTCGCGCCGGACACAGTAAGTCCGGCCGGGCCGAACAAAATAGACAAAGCTCTTTTGAGCTTCGTTGTGATATCGCCCAGTATAGAGGCGCCGCACACCCACTATGCTTCACAGATGAACTAATGGATCATCAAATCCCCGAAGGGTTTAAACCCGTGAATATTGAATCTTACGATGGCACAACAGACCCCGCGGTTTGGATCGAAGACTATCTCCTCCACATCCACATGGCCCGCGGTGACGATCTTCACGCCATCAAATATCTCCCACTCAAACTTAAAGGACCAGCCCGGCATTGGCTTAACAACTTGCCAGTAGAGTCAATCGGGAGTTGGGAAGACCTGGAAGCCGCATTTCTCGATAACTTCCAAGGCACGTATGTGCGACCACCAGACGCTGATGACCTAAGCCACATAATTCAGCAGCCCGACGAATCGGCCAGACAATTCTGGACACGGTTCTTAACCAAGAAAAACCAAATCGTCGATTGTCCGGATGCGGAGGCCCTCGCGGCCTTCAAGCATAACATCCGTGACGAGTGGCTTGCTCGGCACCTGGGACAGGAAAAGCCGAAATCCATGGCAGCCCTCACATCACTCATGACCCGCTTCTGCGCGGGTGAGGACAGCTGGCTAGCACGCAGCAACAACCTCAGCAAAAATTCTGGCAGTCCGGATATCAAGGACCGTAATGGCAAGTCGCGTCGCAACAAAAACAAACGCCGCATTAACGGCGATAATAGTGAAGATACGGCAGTCAATGCCAGATTCAGAGGCACTAAACCCGGTCAGCGGAAAAAGCCATTCAAAAGAACTACTCTGGGTCCGTCCAATTTAGACCGAATACTCGACCGCTCGTGCCAGATACACAGCACCCCCGAAAAGCCAGCCAACCACACAAACAGGGACTGTTGGGTATTCAAGCAGGCAGGCAAGTTAATTGCCGAAAACAATGACAAGGGGCTGCATAGAGATGACGAGGAAGAGACCCGACCACCGAACAATAGAGGACAGAAGGGTTTCCCCCCACAGGTGCGGACGGTGAACATGATATACGCACCACACATACCCAAAAGGGAGCGGAAGCGTGCACTCAGGGATGTATGCGCGATCGAGCCAGTTGCCCCGAAGTTCAATCCATGGTCCTCCTGCCCGATCACTTTTGACCGAAGGGACCACCCCACCAGCATCCGCCACGGCGGATTCGCCGCATTGGTTTTAGACCCAATCGTCGATGGACGGCGGTAGCAGCCTGAATCTGCTTTATCAGGATACAGTATGCAAAATGGGCATAGACCCCTCAAGGATTAAACCTACCAAGACGACCTTTAAAGGCGTCATACCAGGTGTAGAAGCCAATTGTACAGGCTCAGTTACACTGGAAGTGGTCTTCGGATCCCCGGATAACTTCCGAAGCGAGGAGTTAATCTTCGACATAGTTCCGTTCCGCAGCGGCTATCATGCTCTGCTCGGACGTACCGCGTTTGCAAAGTTCAACACGGTGCCGCACTACGCATACCTCAAGCTCAAGATGCCAGGCCCTCGAGGAGTCATCATGGTTAACGGAAACACTAAACGCTCTATCCGAACGGAGGAACATACAGCGGCTCTCGCGGCAGAAGTACAGTGCAGCCTCTTAAGGCAATTCTCGAGTCCGGGTGTTAAGCGACCGGACAAGGCTAAACGCGCCCGGAGTAACCTACAACAAGACCACCTGGCACGTTCCGAGCACACGTAGCAGTGCGGCCCCAACCCCAGCCCCTGCAAAACGTCAAGACAGGTCCTTCGCGTACACCATTACGCTTTGGAGATACCATGGGCATGGGGAGAGGGGCACGACCATGATAGGCCCAGAATGCGGCTCAACCACACCAGGGGCTCTCAAGTGTGTCATTCTTTTTTTGGTTTTTCCTTTTTATTTTTACCCACAGGACTCCGTTCGTCAGAGGCCCTGTCCGGCAGCAGACCTGCCGAACTCACGATGCAACAGCCAGGGAAGGAGAAAGGCTACAACGAATATCCAGGTGGTCTCCATTACGAGCATTAAATCTGTTTTATACACCATTACGCAGCCTACCCCTGGAGGGGGACATGTTTAATAGTCCCATCCCTTGCTTATCGCACCATTTGTATCGTTCTGCATTAACAACAGTTTTTCTTGAATAAGTAATGTAGCACCTTTTTGCTTCCAATTGCATTTCTTTCTTATACATATGTTCATTTATGACATGTTGCATCCGTACATTTTGGTACGGCTAAATACACCAGGGGCTTATGTTTCCCGCATCATGGTGTGATAAGTCCGAACACTTTCACAAGTGCGGCACCCCGAACTTATAGCATTATATGCATCGGCTCCGAATCATGTCTTGGGTCAATAGTTGGGTTTGCCCGGCTCCCATGTTTTGGTACCTTACGTTCCATTGTATCGGCTAAGGTAGCACTGGGAGAACCACTGCGATTGCGCCCCAGTTGAGCTGGGCGAGCGCCTCAGTGGAGAAAGCTAAAACTGACCGTCATGATGAGGCGAGAGTTGGTCGTTGTTCGAGAGGTTTTTTGCGAGTCCCTAAAGACTTATGCCGCTTAGAGCGAGGAGCCGGCTTTGTCCGGCCCAGGCGTGGATAGCGCCCCAAATTCGGCCTTCCGAATACTAGGGGCTTCGCCGAAATTTAAAATTATAGAATTCTATGGCTAAGTGAGAGTGTTCAAGCATTATAAGTCCGATTGCCTTGTTCGTTGTGTTGAGCACCTCCCTAGATGGACCCAAAAATGGGAACAAGAGTGCTCAAATTTATCCCGAACACCCCAGCACTCGTGGCATGGGGGCTGAAGCCGACGACTTGCCATCTCTCAGATTTGATAAACATCCGCACAGAAGGTAATATTTTAAATTAACAAGCATTGCTTAGCGCATATGAACTAAGTTTTCAGCGCACAGGATAACAAAATGCGAGTCTACTCAAATATTACATCTTTGGAGCACTCACCCGCAATAATGCGGGCACCCTTCAGGACACTCTTATAATACATCTCGGGCGTGTGATGCTCCTTGCCCTGCGGTGGCGCGTCCGTCACAAGCTTCTGAGCATCCATCTTGCCCCAGTGCACCTTTGCGCGGGCAAGGGCCCGACGGGCACCTTTAATACAGGCGGAGTGCTTGATGACTTCAACCCATGGACACGCATCCACCAGCCGCCGCACCAGGCTGAAGTAGCTCCCAGGCATGGCCTCCTTAGGCCACAGCCGAACTATGAGGCCCTTCATGGCCTGTTCGGCCACCTTGTGGAGCTCGACCAGCTGCTTCAGCTGGTCGCTAAGGGGCACCAGATGTCCGGCCTCAGCATACTGAGACCAGAAGACCTTCTCCGTCGAGCTCCCCTCCTCGGCCCTGTAGAAAGTGGCAGCATCGGACACGCTGCGGGGCAGATCTGCGAATGCTCCTGGAGAGCTCCGAATTCGGGTAAGTGATAGGTAATTCACACTCACATGCTTACTTTGCATGAAAAATGCCTTACCCGCCGCTATTTTCTTCAATGCCTCGACTTCCTGGAGGGCCTTATAGGCTTCTGCCTTAGCGGCTTTGGCACTCTCAAGAGCCGTTGCAAGCTCGGACTCTCGAGTCTTCGAGTCATGCTCCAAACTCTCGTGTTTTTCCACGAGAGCCTGGAGCTCTTGCCGTACCTCCGCCACCCGCGCCTCCTGCCTCTCTCGCTCGGTGCGTTCCGCGGCCGCATTACGTTTGGCCGCGGACACCGCCTCCTTCAGGGTCGCCACCTCGCTTGTGGCCCCTGCAATACCCACGTTATCCTTGTCATTCTTCTTGCAACCAAAATTCTTTTCTGTAAGGTATAATTTTAATAAGGTGTTACTCACCTTCATTGTCCTCGAGTTGCTTCTTGGCACGGCCGAGCTCGTTCTCGGACCGCTCGAGGCTTTGCTTCAAAGTATTGACCTCCGCAGTCAGTGCGGCAGAGGTCAGCAGCACAGCCTGCAATCCCCTATTGACATGTTTTTTATGACTCCTGTGTATATCTTTTTAGATCCTCAGTCCGGCTTTTCTTTCCGAACACCGAACCGAGCATCAGGGGCTACTGTCTATGTGGTACTATTTTACATATATTAAAATTCTTACCTCAAAGCCTGTTAGAAGGCTGCTGCAGGCTTCGGTCAGCCCGCTCTTGGCAAGTCGAACCTTCTGAATCACCGCACTCATAATAGTGTGGTGTTCCTCTTCAATGGAGGCGCTCAATGGCGCCTCCGGCAAGCTATCCGGCGCCTCCGGTTGGACGGAGGCTGCCGGCGTCACGGTCTTGCCCTTCTTACGAAGGGGCTGCCCGCCGGACTTCGGAGCCACTACGGATTCCGGGGCCGAGTCCGGTGCAAAGTCTGGGAGGTTGTCCTGCGACACCTCCAGGGCCTCCTCCTCCTGGTGGGTCCCTTCCCGGGATCCCACCTCGGCATCGTCCGCGTCTCGGGGGGTGGAGGTAGTCGGAAGAGAATCCATATCCGACGCACCCAAGGACCCGCTCGACGAAGAGGGAAGATCATCCTTGGGCGGACTGCAGGGTTGTACGTGGCATTAGAAAGACACTATGTGGTGAAAAGAAAAAACCATGAAGTTATTCGGGAGTCCGGATACTTACGATCTCTCCAGGGGCTTGGCCCTTGGAGGCCAGTCCTCGTCGTCGTCACTGGCGTTGGCAGAGCAGTCCGGGGAAAGAGTTTTTCCCTTCTTGGACCCTTCGGCCTCCCTCGTTGGGGAGGCCTTCCTTTTCCTCCCTCCCCCCGCTGGGGGAGAGGCTTTCTTCTTCTCCTCCTTGCCTTTGTGAGAGGAGTCAGCCTTGGAGTCAACATCCGATAACACCTGAAAATGGGAGCTCTTCCGAGTGCCCGTGGCCTTCTTCTTGGCCTTCTTCTCCGGCACCACGTGGGGTGCCGGAGCCAGCAGCCCCGTCAAGCGGGCATCCGCTGGGTCCTCTGGCAATGGGGCCGGACAGATAGTCTGTTCGGCCTTCGTCAGCCAGTCCTGTCAAAGGAGAGGGAGTTTAGATCCCGCATAGAGTCAAACTATGGAAAACAAGCGTCCTGTAAAGCACAAAATCGCTTACCTCGTCAGCTGGACGCTGCGAGCTAAATCCGCGATCTTCGGTCGCGGATGCGGGGGCCTCGGCACCCTTAAACAGCACCCTCCAGACATCTTCATATGTAGTGTCGAAGAGCCCGCTCAAAGTCTGGTGCTGCGCCGGATCGAACTCCCACATATTGAAGCCCCATCGTTGGCACGGGAGAATCCGGCGGATGAGCATGACCTGGACTATGTTGACAAGCTTGAGCTTCTTGTCCACTAGCTTTTGGATGCAGGCTTGGAGTCCGGTCAGCTCCTCCGAATCACCCCATGTCCGGCCGCTCTCTTTCCAGGAGGTGAGCCGTGTGGGGATGCCAGATCTGAATTCGGGGGCCGCTGCCCATTCAGGGTCACGCGGCTCGGTGATGTAGAACCACCCCGATTGCCACCCCTTAATGGTTTCCACGAAAGTGCCCTCAAGCCAAGTAACATTGGACATCCTGCCCACCATGGCGCCTCCGCACTCCGCTTGACTGCCCTTCACAACCTTCGGCTTGATACTAAAGGTCTTGAGCCACAAGCCGAAGTGGGGCTAGATGCAAAGGAAGGCCTCACACACGACGATGAACGCCGAGATGTTGAGGATGAAATTCAGGGCCAGATCATGGAAATCCAGGCCGTAGTAGAACATGAGCCCCCGGACAAAGGGATGGAGTGGGAAGCCCAGTCCGCGGAGGAAATGGGGAAGAAATACTACCCTCTCATGGGGCCTGGGGGTGGGGATGAGCTCTCCCTCGTTGGGGAGCCGGTGCGTGATGTTGCTGGAAAAATATCTGGCACTGCGCAGCTTCTGGATGTGCCCCTCCGTGACGGAGGAGGCCATCCACTTGCCTCCTGCTCTGGACATAGTTGGAGGAGGTTGAGGTGAGATGTGCGGACTTGGGCGCTGGAGCTCAAGTTCGCGGAGATGGATAAGCCAAGGAGGAAGAAGGCGCGGGTAAAAGGGTTGGATCTTTATCCCCTTATATGGGCGGACAAAAACATGTGTCCCCACCGGCCTGATAAAACTCGCTTATCTCCCAAACGCCGTGATCAATGGCGCGGTTGGGTTACCCACGTCCGTGTTGATGGGAATCCCAGAATAAGGGGAACACGATCTCTGCTTCGACAAGACGTGCCAAGGAAACCGCTTCGCTAAACGCGCTGAGGTGGTACAATAAAAACAATTCTAGTAAATGCTTGGTAGTGGTGTGACGTCACGCCACAAAATACGTCAGCAGATTGAACTTGTGTAATATTATTCTCTCTACGGTGGTACATGGAATTTATTTTGCAGAGCCGGACACTATCCTGGTGTTCACAATCTTCTATAAATTATTCGGAGAAGGAACCCACCTTGCAATGCCGAAGACAATATGCGCGCCGGACTCGTCGTCATTGAAGCCTGGTTCAGGGGCTACTGAGGGAGTCCTGGACTAGGGGGTGTCCGGATAGCCGAACTATCATCATCGGCCGGACTCCAAGACTATGAAGATACAAGATTGAAGACTTCCTCCCGTGTCCGGATGGGACTTTCCTTGGCGTGGAAGGCAAGCTTGGCGATACGGATATGTAGATCTCCTACCATTGTAACCGACTCTGTGTAACCCTAGCCCTCTCCGGTGTCTATATAAACCGGATGGCTTTAGTCTGTAGGACGAACAACAATCATACCATAGGCTAGCTTCTAGGGTTTAGCCTCCTTGATCTCGTGGTAGATCTACTCTTGTAACACACATCATCAATATTAATCAAGTAGGACGTAGGGTTTTACCTCCATCAAGAGGGCCCGAACCTGGGTAAAACATCGTGTCCCTTGTCTCCTGTTACCATCCGCCTAGACGCACAGTTCGGGACCCCCTACCCGAGATCCGCCGGTTTTGACACCGACACCGGGTGTGTGCTCTTTGTGTTTTGTATCCTCATGATGCTCCATTTTGAGCCAATAAAATCCACCCTTTGTCAAAAAAGCACCTCAAGGGTAATACATTTTAAAATCCTTGATGATCGGTTCGTTAGAATTTAATCAGTTTTATGAAAACTAGGGCCATGTCATCGAATCCATGTGGCACAAAATAAACACGGTTAGAGTGAACTGTTAAGTTGGATGTTATGGAAAATGAGGCAGATACGTCTTCATCGTATCTACTTTTACAAACACTTTTGCTCTTATTTTGGACTCTAATTTGCATGATTTGAATGAAGCTAACCCGGACTGACGTTGTTTTTAGCAGAACTACCATGGTGTTGTTCTTGTGGAGAAATAAAAGTTCTCGGAATTGAACGAAACTTTTTGGAGATTTTTTATGGAATGCATGAAAATTATTGGAGCTAAGACCCACTAGAGGGCGCCCACCCTGGGCCCACAGGGCACTAGGGCGCGCATGCCCCCAGGAGCTCCCTGATGGGTGGTGGGGCCCTCGTGGCTCCGCTAACCCTAATTGGGGTACTATAAATTCCTATTTCCCGAGAAAAAAGGAGAGGAAGTTTCATCGTGTCATACGATACGGAGCCGCCACCACCTCCTATTCTTCATAGGGAGGCCATATCTGGAGACCGTTCGGGGCTCCAGAGAGGGGGATCTTCTATCTTTGTCATCATCAACCATCCCACATCACCAATTTCATGATGCTCATCGCCGGGAGTGAGTAATTCCTTCGTAGGCTTGTTGGATGGTGATGGGTTGGATGAGATTCATCATGTAATCAAGTTAGTTTTGTTAGGGCTTGATCCCTAGTATCCACTATGTTCTGAGATTGATGTTGCTATGACTTTACTATGCTTAATGCTTGTCACTAGGGCCCAAGTGTCATGATTTCAGATCTGAACCATTTGTGTTTTCATGAATATATTTGTGTTCTTGATCCGATCTTGCAAGTTGTATGCACCTGCTACGTGTTATGATTTGCATACTCCAAGGTGATAACAATTGGGATTCTTTTTGGTGATTACCGTAGTTTGAGGACTTGATGTATTCACTATGTGTTAATGTTTTGTCCCGGTTCTCTATTAAAAGGAGGCCTTAATATCCCTTACTTTCCTTATGGACCCCGCTGCCATGGGAGGGTAGGACATAAGATGGCATGCAAGTTCTTTTCCATAAGCACGATGACTATTTACGGAATACATGCCTACATTACATTAATGAATTGGAGCTAGTTCTGTGTTGCCCTAGGTTATGACTGTTATATGATGGATATTATCCAACGTTATCACCGATCCAATGCCTATGAGCTTTTCACATAATTGTTCTTGCTAAGTTACTACTATTGCTACTACTGTTACAATTGCTGCCACACTATTGTACTGATGTTACCGTTACCATTGCTATTCTTACTACTACTATCAAATTACCATACAATCGTGCTACTGATCACTTTGCTGCAGATATTTAGTCTCCAGGTGTGGTTGAATTGACAATTCAACTGCTAATACTTACAAGTATTCTTTGGCTCCCCTTGTGTCAAATCAATAAATTTGAGTTGAATACTCTACCCTCGAAAACTGTTGTGATCCCCTATACTTGTGGGTTGTTAGAGGTCCGCATGTTAGTCACACAAAATCCCTAATAAAAAATCCCCAAATCCCCTCCTCCACCGGGTTGCCCATCTCCCGAGCATGGTCATCGCCATGACCTACGCATTTGCGTGGCCATTGTCATCCTCAAGCCAAGCCGACATTCCCGATGGCTCTACCATGATGTTTATCGGTCTCGAGATATCATGATTAACAATGCCGAGGGGACCAAACTGAGAGTGCTGAATGGGCAAAGACTTAAACATTATATTGTTGGTAACCCTCTTAAGGCAGAATCAATGTTATATATGTAATCACTTCGAAGAATCCAGCGGGAAAAAATTCCAAAAGGCTCCAAAACCCTGAAAAAGATTAGGTATTTCATCACGCATGGAAACGATCTCTCAATAATCCAAGGAAAATAATATTTGGAAGTTTTATGTAAAATGAAAAGTACTGGGCAAAAAAGGCAATCAAGGAGGTGCCCATGGGCCCCACATGGGTGTCCCATGCGGCCACCTACTGCTCGCGTGGTGTGGTCACGTGGTGGCCTTGGACAGCACCTCAGCTTCGTTTTTGCCCGGTGGCCTTACTCTGCAAGCAAAACTTTTTCTATAAACTTCATGGATTTTTCCAATCTATATATCACACTTTTTTGTCATGTTTTCGGTCCGAGTTGTTTCTACTGGTTATTCAAGGTTTTAGGTCACATATATTCACCTGGATCCGATAAAGAGAGAGATGGAGATCAAGAGAAGGAGGAAGAGATCATGAATAAGGAGATCAAGAGCAAATATGCTATTAGAGGTGAACCGTAGGACCCATCCTTCCGGCCCGAGATAGCAACTATTGATAGTATTTCCTGTACTCCACCATCTCTGAATGTTGTGAAACATAAGATGGTGCCCAAGTCTTCGGCGAGGTTAAACATAAATCCTTTTCACAATTTGATTCATACTTATGGAATGGAAAACACCTTTGTTGGACACACCATCAAATTGAGACATTCAACATCCCGTGGAGACTAGTGCAAAAGGAGACGGTGAGTGGAGTCCTTCAGATAAGAAGCTCATGAAGAATATCAAATGCAATACTATGTTGCTCCAAGTTCTTCTTAGCCGAATAAAAGATATGGAGGAGATGCTTCTGAAGCTTGAAGATAATCCCGCCCCTCAATCACCATCATCAGCGTCGAAGAAACAAGCATGAGTATAGGGTAATTGCATCCTCCTTATCTTGTTCCAAGATTGGGGGAGGTGCCATAATATCTTTACGTCGGTCTTGTTTCATTTTTATCTTTCAATCCTTTGGATATACTGTGGTTTAGAGAATTTGTAGTTTGGCATAGTAGTTGCAAGATGTTCCATCAGCTCCTTTAGAGAAATTGTCAATGTATCTGTTGGTGTGAGGTTATATAAAGAGATGGCATGAGACTTCCTTTTGCTTTTTCATTACAATATATTCTAAGTTTCTAACACAACAATTCACTCTTATAGAATAGTCTTATGGGGGGTCATGACTTTACATGTGGGCAATAATGAATAAAAGCTATTAAGAATTAACAAAAAAGCATTGGTCACTTAAAGCAATTTGTGAAACTTAGTGCAAGGAAGAGAGATATCACATGCAAATATATTATCTCAGACATCATTTATGATTGTGAACTCTCAGTGAAAGCTCAAAAATTTGAACAAAGTGTTGTGGCTAGACATAGGAGACAACATAATAAATAAATTGTTATGCACCTTTTCTTTGGGTCATTACAAATTGATATTCACTATACCTACCCTATGGGTCATTAAAGACCTTCCAAGTAAGTTGTCATCGGTGCAGGAATCAAAATTGTCATTTAATTAACTATGAGTTTTTATTAGAAGGGAATTGAAGTTTCATACAAACTTGTGATGGGGTGTAAAACCATAATAATAACACAAATGGGCGCCATCATAAGGGGCAATCTAAACTAAAGTAAAGTTCCATTACAGTAAACTCTCGCAATGTAAAGTAAAGTTCCTTTATAGTAAACTCTTATATGCAACCAAAACCCCAAAAAGTGCATGTCAACCTCTACTTCCCTCTGTGAAGGTCATATCTTTTACTTTTATGTTGAGTCAATTCTTTTTATCCTTCTAAACTCTTAAAGTAAACATAGCATACTGGAAAAAGATCAATGAACATATAAACTATTGACGTGCATAATTATGTTCATTCACCGATGTTGACATTTATCCTTGAGAAAAAATAAGTTGAGAAGCTAAGCACTTTTTGAACTTCAAATATTCCTGTGTTTACGGTTGAAAAATAGGAGGAATTGAAATTGTTTATTAACCAATAACAAGGTTTGTTATAATCAAGCAACTTAGATATGTTAAACTTTTGCATGTAAAGGCTGTCATGACCTCCTCATAAGACGTTTTGTAAGAAGATATTGTTGTTTAGAATGTTCGATATGATAGTACACAGTGATGTTGTCATTTTCATATTCTTTATTATTGACTCCTTACTTCATAAACATGTTGTCATGTTTACCAACCTCGGTAATCGCTAAGGGACAAGCGAGGTATAATCTCGGTGAGTTGATACGTCCATTTTGCAACACTATTTCTTATTATAATCTCCTCTTAATTATTGATATTTTCACGTTATAGCTCAATCATAATGCCTTCTTCCTTTAGGTTTGCATGAAATACATGGAGAGGGGAATTATAGGAAAGTTGGAAACAAGGAGCAAAATAATGGTAGTGAAGAAGGAACTTTACGAGGTCAATAAATCGCCAAAATATTACAGACTTTATTTTAGAACAAAAGAATCATGAAGCTAGAATATGGGCCAGTGGGGGACCTATGGTACCCACATGTTCTTGGTCACCCCAAGGTTGTGCGATGTGGCATGTGGGGCCCACATGCACCGCCTCCCGGCACCCTTTCACCTATTTTTGTATTCTGTCAGAAAACTCTACATGGATTTTATTAGGGGGGTTTCACTGTCGTGTGCGAGGCGGAATAGAGGTGGAGCACTTTTTGCCCTCTCGCAAGCTGATCTGTCGGAGACCCATCCCTCCGAGAGGCGGAACTTGAAGCTATCGTAATTATGAACACTCGGTTCATTATTGGGATCATCATCTCCATCAACATCTTTGTCAACACCATCATGATTGTCTTCTCCCTCAACCCCATCTGATCTATGAATTATTGCCTCAGATCCTCTGATGAGTACAGTTTATATTGTTGATTACTCTTTGTAGTTGATGCTTAAAAGTTTTATTGGTGAAAGATCCATATGTTCGTATTGTTAATCATACTTTCATCCCCATTGATTTATGATCCATGTTATGCGTTGTGAGTAGTCTGTTATATGTTCTTGAGGACATGGGAAACCTTGTTGCTAGTAATCTTGTGAAGTTGAATACAGTTCAATATTTTGCTATTATGTTGTGATGTCATCTCTAGTGGTGATGTGCGAACATCGACTACATATCACTTAACCTTCATGGGCCTGGAAGAGAGCATTGTGTGATTAGTTTATCTATGGTGGGTTGTTGGAGTAACAAAGTTACTAAACCCTAAGTCTATGAATTGTTGCATGAGGGGCTGTTGGAACCCGGAAGTTTATTGCTACAGTTAGATGCTATCTTAATTATTATTTTTGCATTTGCGGTTGATCGCATAGAGGGTATAATCATAAGTATGTTGTTGTTCAAGTAAGAACAACACATTATCATAGCTAGGTTTGGCAAGAGAATTAATTAACAAAGCAATGAACATTAACTCAATGAAACTAGATGAAAGTAACTTGGTGAAACTCTCATGTGTCCCCGAGAGCAATTTGATCCTTATGAGTAAAACAACCGGCTTGTCCTTAGCACAATTAAGCATGATCACTTGCTGCATCATTGCATTTTTTTGTATTTAGGTTCTTGCAACTTCTCTTGTGATCAAACAAAACATCGAACAATGTTGTAGATTTTACAGTGATTTCTTACTAGTTTCCATCAATCAATTCCTTCTTCTGCTTGTTGGTTTCGACATTCTTGCTTAACGAAAAGACTACTATAGATCCTCTACACTTGTGGGTTATCAACCACCACTCCACGACACCTCAATTCTTGCCCATCGCGGCGGACGGAGGTGAGGTGATGTGTGACGGCGATGTATGTGTGGGGCATCTATGTGATTGTGTGGGTAGGATTTACAGAGGAGAAGCCCACCCGTATTTAAAGATGAAGTAAGCTTCTCGATCGTCGCGCCATCGCGGGTAGGCAGGAGGCTGGTCAACTGGAGTGTATTCTCTAAGGGTTTTGGAGCGGACGGTGTCGGTGTCAAAACCAGCAGATCTTGGGTAGGGGGTCCCAAACTGTGCGTCTAAGGCTAATGGTAACAGGAGGCTAGGGACACGATGTTTACCCAGGTTCGGGCCCTCTCGATGGAGGTAATACCCTACTTCCTGCTTGATTGATCTTGATGATATAAGTGTTACAAGAGTGGATCTACCACGAGATTAGAGAGGCTAAACCCTATAAGCTAGCCTATGGTATGATTGTTGATGATGAAGATTGTTGTCCTAAGGACTAAACCCTCCGGTTTATATAGACACCGGAGGGGGCTAGGGTTACACAGAGTCGGTTTACAGAGGAGGAGATCTACATCCGGATCGGCAAGCTTGCCTTCCATGCCAAGGAGAGTCCCATCCGAACACGGGACGAAGTCTTCTATCTTGTATCTTCATAGTCCAACAGTCTGGCCAAAGTGCATAGTCCGGCTGTCCGGATACCCCCTTATCCAGGACTCCCTCAGTAGCCCCTGAACCAAGCTTCAATGACGATGAGTCCGGCGCGTAGATTGTCTTCGGCATTGCGAGGTGGGTTCCATCTCCGAATACTCCAAGATAAATTCCGAACACAAGGATCGTGTCCGGCTCTGCAAGATAGCATCCCATATATCACTGTAGAGAGAATAATAATCCATGAATCCAATATGTTAACAATTCTTTGAAAAGTGACATCACGCCATGGTCCGGTTTTTATTCAAACCATTCTTACAACTTGCTACCGCACACACCACGAGGCGGTTTCCTTGGCACGTCCTGTCAGAGCAGAGATCGTGTCCCCCTTATTGCGGGATTCTCATCAATACGGGTATGGGTAATCCAACCGTGCCTGTTGGCACGACCCCGTGTTTTTAGGCAAGTCCCGAATGACCATGTTCGGGGACGCTTGATATCCTTCCCTCTTTATAAAGGAGCCGAGGCCTATCCCTCTGTCTCCACGCTCGCACATCTCGCACCCTGAGTCCCAACACCTAAAGCCCGAGCTTAAGCACCCCGGGTTTTTGATCATGTCCGGATCTGGCCATCAAGGCCGATGGATGGCTTCCTCCGTCACAGAGGAGGATATTGCGAAGCTTAGGGAGGCTGGGTATTTGACCGCCGATGTCAAGCACAGGCTTCCTGCTCCCGAACAGGTTATCCCCACTCCCGAGACCAACGAGAGCATCGTATATGTCTCCCACTTCCTCCAGAGCTTAGGTCTTACTCTTGATCCCTTCGTGAGGGGGATCATGTACTACTACGGGCTAGATTTCCATGATCTAGCTCCATATTCCATCCTCCACATCTCGTCATTTATCGTTGTGTGTGAAGCCTTCCTTCACATCGCCCCCCACTTCGGCTTATGGCTCAAGACTTTCAGTGTGAAGCCGAGGATAATTGAGGAGCGACACGCAGAGTGCGGAGGTGCCATAATAAGCAGGAACGATGATGCTCCGTGGCCCGAAGGCTCCTTCCAAAGGTATCTGATTCATGGCAACGGAGGTGGTTCTATGTCACAGCTCCCCGGGGCTCAAAGTGGGCGGCCGCGCCTGCCTTCCGCTCGGGCCCTCCATCTCAACTGGCATCGTGGGCCAACGTGGGAATAAATTGGGGGTCTGCGAACGATGTACCAATGCTACAAAGTCGCATTCGGGAGCTCCTCGAGAGGGATATTAGTCTCGTCAAAATAATCCAAGTAATGCTAGTCCGGCGAATCCTGCCGTGCAAACGACGGCCTCTCCGAATGTGGGAATTCAATCCAGAAGGTCCGCGGACCATTCAACACTTCCTCAGCGTGACGCCCGAAGGGATGTATAAGTTGTTCTTCGGACCACGAGTAAAGTGTCCTGACACCACCGAGGATGCGGGCCTGAGCTGCAATCGCCTCGATACCCAAGTAAGTAACCCTATAACCGAACACCTTGCTTATATTTGTCATAGCATTGATCTAAACATCGTCCGCAACTAGGGTTGACTTAGTAAGGCAGAGAGGATCAGGTGTCCGGCCCCCTTCCCGATGGTTCGCCCGGCCCGACAATGGCCAGGATTCTTGAACGAACACTAAGTCGGGTGCCACCAGAGAGAGCTGGGGGGAGCGGGGAGGCCAAGAGTGGGCCTCACACATTGCGCATCCGAACCGGGGGAATCAGTGCCTCCACGGAGGAGGAGAATCGGGGAGGCGACTATGAGGTTTCCTCTCCCCGTGGGAAGAAGAGGGCCGCCTCTGAAGATTTGGAGACGGGGGCGCCTAAACAAAAGAAAGGAACTTCGCCAAAGGGCCCTGCCTCGAAGGGCGTTCTGTCTGCACAGTGCCCGCAAACGGGCCAGCCCTCCACCGAGCTATAAGTTTGATTAAGCCAAGATCTTGGTGCTTTTTCCTCTGAGAGTGATAACCGGGACCTGTTTTTTGTAGTCCGGCCAGCAGTTCATCTCAACAGGGTTCGTCTTCGGGGGATCTTCTTCCAGAGATGATGGAGAGTGAAACCCCACCTGCCTCTCCGCCCCATGAGGCGGGCGACCCTGAGGTATCGTCACGGAGGAGTCCGGATCCAAAGGGGCCAGAAGCTGACACTTCGGCCGCCCCGAGCCCAGCGCGTTCGGCTCCTGTGGCGGACAATGGGAAGGGTCCGGGAAAGTCCGGTGTCCGGCCGAACACACTGACGGGCCTCCTGGAGTCAGTTGATCTCTTGGAGGATCATTGTACCCTAATGGGTACGGTGTCGGAGAAAAATTCCTCCGCCACAAGTGTTTTGAACGAAGCTTTTAGGAGCCTGCTCAAAGGCTTTGAGGTAAGCCATAATTTTTAGTTGAGCCGCACGCGATACATGCGCTCTGTGTAGATAGTAGCCCCTGAGACTATGGATGCCAGCCCATGGTGGCAACCAGAGGGTCAAACTCCCAGTTGATGGTCATACTTGCATTAATGTCCAGGTTGCTAAGGATTCGGCAATAGACCAAGCCGCTGAATGCGCTGAATTGAGGCGGCAGATTGACGTTGTGGAGGCCGATGTCACGCTTGTGAACAAGCGATTCGAGGAGTCGTAGAGTACGCTTTCCTATATCCACATCTATTTTTGCAAGAAGGTTAAAATATTAATGTGATGTTATGTATTTGCAGGCGGAGCTGCTGCCGTTGAGGCCCTGAGGGCGGAGCTTGCTCTAATCAAGGAACAAGCTCGGATTAGCAATGCGGCTGCTCTAAAGGCAGCCGAAGAATTAAGGCCGAACATGCCGCTCGTCTCTGAAGCGAGGAGAAGATAGCCAAGATGGCTGTGGAGCTGAGGGACGTTGCCGGCTGGTATGAGCTTCTTGAAAAAGAGAATCAAACAAAGGCGGCCGACCTGAAAAAGGCGATGGATTCGGCTAAAGAGATGCGTTCTCAGATTAGAGCCGCACGGGAGGAACTTCGACAAGCCAGAGAAATCGCGGCCGGAAGTCCTTATGTGTTACGGATGAAGTTTTTAGATCCGAAGTATGCTCCGTTGGGTAAGCTATGGAGCGCCGCATATGAGTATGCAGACTTGGCGAAGAGTGCGGCTGATGCGACCAAGCTATTCAAGGATCATGAGGATAACAAAATGGAGAGGCTGTTCTGGTCACAATTTGATGCTCCAGCGCGCTCCCTGCCCTTGAATGAGAAAATGGCCGCCATAGCCGAGCTCCATAGGCTGTCCGGCCTTGCAATGAGGTCTGTAATAGACCATCTGTGGCCAAAGGAGCCGAAGCCGGATAGTTAGTTTGGTTTGGTGCAACGGTTATTTGGCGCCAGAGCACAGATTGATGCCATGAAGAGATCGGCGTGCATAGAAGGTGCGCGGATGGCTTTTGCACATGTGAAAACATATTGGGCGGATATGGAGGCCACCTGTATTGCAACCCGGGGTCCGGCAGGAAGCCAAGACCCAGCCAGCTCTATTTTGAGCAGGTTATAGAAGGTGCTCGTAGAATAGAGGCCCAGTGCTCCAAGAATGTCATATTTGAGTGATGAAATTGTAAATAACTATGTGTTTGATTATGGAAGTTGCTTATTTTTTGTGTACTTTTGCCTGGAAGTATTACGGTGTCTCCTATGCGGCTATATATATATATATATATATATATATATAATCGTGAAAGTTAGCAGTCGTTGGCTTCAGCCCCCACGCACATAATGCGGGGGTGTTCGAGAAAAGGTGCCTGAACACACTTGATCCAACGTCTTGGTCCATTAAGGAGGTGATCGCACGTCGAACCAGGCAACCGGACTATATAGCTGTAACACTTTCGCTTAGCCGTAGGAATTGAAAGGTGGGGCTACTATATAGCCCCTGGTACTTCCGCGTACATCCTGATACAGTGCGTGTACTTGACCGGTAGACCGGTCCTTCGTTAATGCGGAGGAATCCTATGGATTCCGATGAGTCCTCGAGTGGTTGATTAGTCTCTCGCTCTATCATGACAGTCAGTTTTCGGCTTTCTCTACTGAGGTGCTTATCCGGAATAACCAGGGCACAATCGCAGTAGTTCTCCTTTGGCCGCCTTAGCCGATAGAACGGAACATAAGACAGCAAACCCAGGAGTCGGGCTAACCCAACATTTGACCAAAGACATGATTCGGAGCTGGTGCATATAAGGACACCGAACACTCCCGAAGGTATTCGGACTTTATAAAATATATTGGGCTAAACAATGTCCTTGACCCTGCGGTTCCAGGTACGCGCATTGATCTATCGCGGCAAAGAAGCCTAAAACGCCAGTGTCCCGTACAGGTGTATGAAATACCCATGGGACGTCGAGCAACAAGAGACGGTAAAGAAGGTTTACGCAAGGGCTTAATCTAAAGAGAAACCTGTGAGCGGGGCCCTGCTGCACGTCTGCGCCTGTGTCTCCGTTGTGCCGTATCCTGGAAGGATGTCGCACTGGTAGTGTCTGTAAGAACGAAAAAAGAAAACGTGCGAAAAGTTATTATGCTCGAGGAATGTTCGAGATCCGGCCTGTTAACGAGGCGAGCCGAATTGTGGGCTTGTGTTACATGTTTGCAGCCCCTCGTTTTATTTATGGGGACACATGTACAGCCCCTGGCTCAGGTTTATCCGAGCCACTGTGAAAATAGTGTATTGGACTCGTCTAACCGTGTTCGTGGTCTTGACGACCAGTCATGCGTTTCGGTGGGAGAGGCCTCCTAGAGTCCGGCAGCGGGAACTGCCACATACTGTTCTGTGTTTCCGCTAACCATGATGATGCCGTGTGGACCGGGCATTTTAAGTTTAAGGCAGGCGTAGTTTGGTATTGCGTTAAAGCAAGCGAAGGCCGGTCTTCCAAGCAATGCATGATAGTCGGTGCTGAAGGGAGCGATGTTGAAGAGTAAGTTCCCGCGTCTGAAATTGTCGGGAGCACCAAATGTTACTTCTAACACGAGGGATCCCCAGCAATGGGCCTCGATGCCTGGAATTACTCCATTAAAGGTGGCGTTATTTTGATTTATTCTGGATGGGTCTATCCCCATCCTGCGGATGGTGTCTTGATATATCAAATTAAGACTACTGCCGCCATCCATTAGGACACGAGTATGACGATATCCGTCATTATTGTGTCGAGCACCAAGGCAGCCAATTCCCCCTGCCGGATACTGGCCGGGTAGTCCCTGTGATCAAAAGTGATCGGGCATGTTGCCCAGGGATTAAATTGGGGGGCTACGAACTCAGCGTGAGTTGCGTGTACCATGTTTACCGTTTTGACTTCCGATGGGAATTGTTTCTGGCCCCTAGTGTTCGGCTGGCGAGGCTCATCCTCGTCTTCGCTTGGTGTTTCCCTTCCCTTATGTTCGGCATTTAACTTGCCGGCCTGCTTGAAAACCCAACATTCTCTGTGGGTATGATTTGCAGGTTTGTCGGAAGTGCCATGGATTTGGCACAATCTGTCCAGGACTTTGTTCAGGCCAGATGGTTCCTCTTTACTGCCGTTAAATGGCTTTTCCCCTTGACCAGGTCGAGGGCCCCTGAATCCGGCGTTGATTGCTGTGTTGTCCGGACTATCGTTATTCCGACGTTTGCTCTTAGTATGTCATGGCTTCCCGTTGCCGTCTCGGATTTCGGACGTGCCTGGGTTGCTGGTGCCTTTACGGGCCAACCAGCTGTCCTCGCCCACACAAAATCGGGTCATGAGGCTTGTTAAGGCTGCCATCGTTCTCGGCTTTTCTTGGCCGAGGTGTCTGGCAAGCCACTCATCTCGGATACTGTATTTGAAGGCCGCTAAGGCTTCGGCGTCCGGACAATCGACAATTTGATTCTTCTTAGTGAGGAATATGTTCCAGAGTTTGCGGGTGGACTCTCCGGGCTGCTGTATTATGTGACTTAGGTCGTCAGCATCTGGAGGCCGGACATAGGTCCCTTAAAAGTTGGCCCTGAAAGCATCCTCAAGTTCCTCCCAACTTCCAATTGAGTTTTCGAGGAGGCTTTTAAGCCAATGACGAGCTGGTCCTTTTAACTTGAGGGGTAGATATTTGATGGTGTGGAGATCGTCCCCACGAGCCATGTGTATGTGAAGAATAAAATCCTCAATCCAGACCCCAGGGTCCGTCGTTCCGTCGTATGACTCTATATTCACGGGTTTAAATCCATGTGGAAATTCATGATCCAGCACTTCATCCGTGAAGCACAGGGGGTGCACAGCCCCTATGTATCTGGCCGAGTCGCGGCCTGCTGCCGGCTGTTGTTGAATTCGGGTAGCAGTTTGCGCTTTGGGTAGCTCTATGTGTGGCGATTATTGCCATGTTTTCCTTCGGTGTCCAGCACCTTATTCCATCGTCGGTTGAGCGTATCCTGCGCGGCCTTAAGCCTTTGCTTCTGCTTCTTCAGGCTCCGCGCTGTGGCCAGGAGTTTTTGGCGGAGCTTGTCTTGTTTTGAATGTTCTTCCGGGATGGTGAACGCATCGTCAACGGGAATGTTATCTTCTTTGGAGGTATCATGATGAGTTCGGCCCTCTGAATTGTGATCGGGCGTCTGCTCCAGGCTGTGCTCGGCCTGACCTGGTTTATCCTGCTCCATCGCTGGGTCCATGTGGTCGTTGTTGCCTTCGAAATCAACCGGAGTGTCATCCTGTTTTGGGTTGTTATCGCTATTTTTGCTGTGACTGGACCTAAGGCGGCGCTTACGCCGTCGTTTTTGCTTTTTCCCGGGGGGTTATCCTCCGTTGTGTCCTTTTTGTCGCTATTTTCTTCTTTGGGGGTGTCCACCATGTAGACGTCGTATGATGAAGTGGCAGTCCAGCGCCGCGTGGGCGGTGGTTCCGGATCCTCCCCAGCATCAACGTCCATACCGTCGATGTTATTGGGGGCGATGTCAAGCATGTATGTTAGGTCATCGACAGTGGCTATAAAGTGGGTGGTGGATGGGAAACGAATTTCTTCGTCGCCAGCTTCCCACTTGAGTCGTACATAGTTCGGCCAGGAGTCTCCTGACAGAGAGAGAGACCTTAAAGAATCTAGCACGTCTCTAAAGGGTGAGTGCTGAAAGATATCCGCGCCGGCGAGCTCCATGACTGGAGCCAGTTGGATTTAATGGGCACGGACGTGCGCGGCCCGGAACATACGACCGGAGGTGAGTACGGGGGTCCGGAGGCACAGATCCCTTTAGGATAGGAGTCTGTTTGCGGCTCTAACGTCGAGGAGTGTGCGGCCTCCGGGGCGGGGTCCATCCACCCGTCCTCGGAAGGCGCGACCCGCTCTGAAGCGAAGTCTGGAGCGGTAGCAGGTGCGATGTTCCGAATACTGTCCGACTGCCGATCTAGGTCGTGCACGTCGTGATTGTTCGGCGCTCCTGCCACAGGCCCGAATCCGTTGGAGATCAAGTCTCCGCGGATGTCGGCGGTGTAGTTTAGGTTTCTGAACCTGACCTGATGGCCGGGGGCGTAGCTATCGATCTGCTCCAGATGGCCAAGCGAATTGGCCCGCAGTGCGGTGCCGCCGAACACGAAGATCTGTCCGGGGAGAAAAGTCTCACCCAAGACAGCGTGATTGAAGGATGGAGAAGCCATCTAACCTTGCAGTGACGACACAGAGGAACTCTCAATGAAAGCACCAATGTCGGTGTCAAAACCGACGGATCTCGGGTAGGGGGTCCTGAACTGTGCGTCTAAGGCTAATGGTAACAGGAGGCTAGGGACACGATGTTTACCCAGGTTCGGGCCCTCTCGATGGAGGTAATACCCTACTTCCTGCTTGATTGATCTTGATGATATAAGTGTTACAAGAGTGGATCTACCACGAGATCAGAGAGGCTAAACCCTATAAGCTAGCCTATGGTATGATTGTTGACGATGAAGATCGTTGTCCTACGGACTAAACCCTCCGGTTTATATAGACACCGGAGGGGGCTAGGGTTACACAGAGTCGGTTTACAGAGGAGGAGATCTACATCCGGATCGGCAAGCTTGCCTTCCACGCCAAGGAGAGTCCCATCCGGACACGGGACGAAGTCTTCTATCTTGTATCTTCATAGTCCAACAGTCCGGCCAAAGTGCATAGTCCGGCTGTCCGGATACCCCCTTATCCAGAACTCCCTCAGACGTGGAGAGGGGTTTTGAGTGGGTCCTGGGTGTCGGAGTCCGACATGGCGGACATCCGGATCCCCCCAGACCTCCCCCGATGTGATGCCAGTTTGTGGGATTTCGAACGTCCGGGCTAGTCCGAGCATTTTTCGTGAATCACATTTGATGGCGATAAGATGACCCGTGTTGGAGTTGCCTTTACCAGTGTGTAAATATAACTGCTTTTACAGTGGTGCTCTTTTTGCCCCTTTTTTTAAAAAGTAGTGTCGGTCAATATTGATATAAAAATGATTCGAAGTATAGGTTATTTTGAAACGTTATTATTAGAGAAAACAATTGTAATAGCTACAGTACATGATTGACGCGATCTTTTTGTTTGTTCAACTTCAAGCAACTTCTCAATCCAAAAACATGAAAGGGCCACTGATGAGTGTCCGAACAGTGAGCACTAAGGTCAAGTTTGACTGGCCCGCCGCCGTTTGCACATAGCCAGTGCGCATTCAACGCCAACCTGTTGATCAAACCGCATCCGACATGGAGTTCAGGGGCCATGCGTACGGATAACCGCATCCACTCTGTTCGATGCATGCATATGCGACATTGCCAAACAAAGAAAACAAATCTGTAGCTTGAACAGGACAAGAGAGTCTTCCGTTCAGATGCAGATGGCACTACAGTCAACTCTGTTTTCAAGAAACATTTTTGTTTTCCTTCATCTCTCTTATGCTAGTCCAGTGCCATCACAAAGGGGAAAAAAGTATAGTACAAATTGCAAATTTACAATTGGCCAGTGCAAATGACATGTGGGCACAATGGCACATGGCCAACAGTGTGATCTATCTATGCAACGGTAAGGAACAGCAATGCCCATCTCATCTACAGTGTTAATCTGGCAACTTGAATGAAATGCAGACTTGGCTGCGCGAACCGGGAGTGGTCAGCAGTGGACGGAGCAAGTGAGGTCGCCTTCACTGAAGCAGGTACAGTGGCTTTCATGGAACGATCACCACCACAACCACAAGAGGTCAGTAGGTTGACGAAAGCGCGTGAAGACGGCTCAAAACCCACTTCAAAATGTGGTTGGGGGACCTTTCCAGCACGGGCGATTATTACGGCTGGTATGAGGAGTAGCAGAACCGCATGAAAGATTCCGAGGGTAGGTGGGGGCCTGCAATGCGATATTCATGATAAAAATGCCCATCCATAATGGTGAGGTAACAGCATTGTCAGTTACCCAAGCCGTGTAGAATGAAGTCTCGCTAAAAAGTACTCTCTCCATTCACTGTCATATGTTTTGGATATTTCTACATAGGGACTGAAACGATCGCGGCGCCTCATCTTCAAGCTGGTCTTTCGGGTTTCGATCCTTGAGACGTCAAAGTTCTCGTCATGCATTTGTGAGACGACGTGTCGTCAGGCGCGTCAGATCGAATCAAGAGTACAACGGCAATGACTACATCTCCAGGGCGGTGGTCCTGGGGGGCACGTGCATGAAGACTTTCCGGTTATCATCGATAAGCTCATATCGATTTCGGTAGGTGAGCGACAGCGCATCGACGGCTCATTCTGCCGACGGTAGTGGCTGTTTGGTGGTTCAAGGATCTCAATGGTTTTAGTTTGGGGTGTACTTCTGCTGAATATATTTTTATAATAGTTTCAGATCTTTTTCCAAAAAAGAAGATGAGATGCGGGTAAAAAAAGGCTAAGAGAGATAAATGGAAAGAGAAAACTCATATGTTCATTTTAGCGTCTAATTATGGACGTTGGAATGTCTAATACACGAAAACTTCAGTGCCACTAATTAGCGATTTTTTTTCGTCATTTACCTACACTATGTAGACCGGAGATTGGCGAGTTTCAGGCAGTCAGGTTATTCAAGAAACTTTGAATACCAACTCCAATGCCTGGCTTCCTGAATCAGCATTTCATTGAACTGACACGGCAAGGCAAACAAAAAGGAATAGAAGGGAAGCCTGCAAAAGAACAAACACACACGGATAGGTGCAAGCATTTCATTTTCATTGACCAAACAGTATAAAGGTGGTCGCGCAGCCATTCAATTTGAGTAGGCTCTTGGAGCGTACCGGCGCACAGACACCGGCCAGGTTCAGTCAGAACTGCCGCAAACGGATCGCCAGTTTTGGTCCACGATCAAAGCAGTAGACTTACCATCCGACGACCGTCGAGTAGACTTGGATTAAAAAAGATCCGGGATCGTGGCAGTCATTTTCGATGTGTATGCAGTACAAATGATTAGTAGAGTAGGAGTGACTTTCCCATGTCATATGAGTTGCACGCAAAACTCTTTCAGGTTTGAAGCTGCAAAAGCCAAAAGCATCTTCCTCTTCCTGGTCTCCGGTCCGAAGAATGGACCTGGGATCCTGATGTCTTCCGGTTTGTCACTATCAGGCAGGCTCCATCGTGCTCCGGTCCTCCAGTTCTAGTCCTTCCTTTGCAGCAGTCAGAGAACCCCAGAGGAAACCAACAAAAAAGATGCTCTCATCCTTGAGAATGCAGTTCCACTCGAAACAAAGCAACTGTCAACCTTCGAAGTTCGAACGGTCAATTCCAGAAGAACACAAAGAGTTTTACGTCGCTTGCACACAAATACTAGTAGATGACGCCAACAGGCAAACTAACTAATTTGATGTATATCCTCTTATACTCCTTAGAAGAATGGAATGGGAAAAGACACGACGAAAGCCAAGCTGGGATGCAAACTAGAGACATTTCCAAAGAAGAGCCGGCGAGGAATTACAGGTGGATGAGTATCCTGCATCAGTAATTTACACAAAGAATGGCATCGAACACTGTCAGATGACAACAGCGGCGCAAAAAAGACCGATATGTGACCCCCATTACCACTAAACCCTTCGACCACAACCAACTGTCCATACATAAAACACCATCCAAGATACCAAAACATGGCATGTCAAAAGTCAAAATGGGTCACAGCCATTGTCCTTCCCTCTTCTCCCGGTGTGTCACCATCAGTAAACAATCACAGAACCCAGCCCGCCAACACAAAGTTCAGAAGAATTCACACATATTGGCTACTAGTGAGTTTCTCTTTGAGACCGCGGCGCAGCCTCGGTGAGCGAAGCGCTTCTTCCAAGCACATCCGATGCGCTCCTTCCGATCACGTCCGACGACATGTCCCAGTTCCCACTCCTCCGGTCCCAGCTCGAGTGCCGCACCCGCACCTCGCTCCCGACCGCAGGGATCTGCGATCCCGAACCCGCCGCCAGTTTGGCGTCGCCCATGCCTTCCTTCTCACCGTCGTCCTGGTTCCCCATTTCGACGTCAACGTCCTCGTAGTTGCGGCGCCGAGAGATCTTCAGGAGATCGCTGCCAATCTCAGGATCGTCTTCTACCTTTGCGCGAGGGCCGCCAGCTGGTTCCTCCTCCATCTGCCTACCGAAGTTAACCACTGGAGCGCGTACCTCCTCTTGAACATAGGCTCGGAACCTGTGCTTGGAAGGTTTCCCCTTGCTGCACAGGACTTCCAGGAAGTTATTCAGACATCCTCGGTCATAGACGTTGGGCCTGCTGTCTGCTCTGTACCGAAAATTCTCGTATGTCGTCTGCAAAAGCAACAAAGCATCATGTCAGAGTCATGCACTGTAACTTCAACAAGTTCTGCGTGCAGAAGAGGCCTTGAGCATACGACATTAGGTCATTCTACTAGTTGAGGACACAAGTGTAATTTTGTTCCTTTCCACCATACAGTTTCATCCAGGCCTGCTGCTAAGACTAAAGTGTGGCCTGATGATAATATTTTATTTTTCTCACTAGATAGTAGATACACTTGCTAGGAACAACCATACTACCGTATTTTAAAATCTTTCCTGATATTGCACTAGCATTCCGAGTTTTGACTTAATCCGTTCCGATCGACTGTACACAAACAGATAGGCAAATGAATTGGTAGCTATTTTACATAATTCATAGGACTTGTTAGATAAACGCTTATCTTCGCATGAAAAAAAACTATCTAACAGCTAACATAGTTGAATTTCAGAATTTTCCGTATTACTGGCTGAGATCTGAATACAATCCGTGCTAGGCTTTTAATCGAATCAAGCTAACCATATTGTTTTATGTAGCCATATAAAAGTGTGTTGCTTCAACTCCGAGAATAATGACAACTAAATAAAGATATAATTGTACACTTTCTATTCTGTATGCGTAGCTAATTTGATATTTCTAGACAACCAAATGTCTTTTGGGTGATAAGTGGAGGTGGTTGTATCCTCTGCTCATCAAGAAACAAATCAGGCTTGATGTCAAGCTTGTGTGACAAAAGCATATTCATACCCTTTGGGTGCTTAGTGTGCAATATTCCTATCACCTACTCCCTCCGTTCGGAATTACTTGTCGCAGAAATGGATGTATCTAGACGTATTTTAGTTCTAGGTACATCCATTTCCGAGACAAGTAATTCTGAACGGAGGGAGTAGTATAGAGCTACATATTTTTAAAATAGAAGATTCCCCCCTTCTCTTGGCTGACAGAGACCACTTTTCCTAGAATGCTCCCGCATTTCACGTCTTTGCATGTGTCGGCCAATTTTTCCACCGCTGCCTGTGGCAACCAATCTTTAAAGTTCATCACATGTCCAATTACACATGATGAAGAACACCTGTTCTCTCCTTCTCATTCGCTCGTCCAATTTAACTGCGTCCTCTATGCGTGATCTGTAATTGTTTTTGCTATTATATAACTGCTTGGTGTGCAATTTTCTCACCTCGTATTAAGCGCTACAAATAGAAATTCCCTTATTCTCTTTGCTGACAGACACTTTCCCCGAATGCTCTCCCGTTTCACGTTTCTGCCTACGCAAGCAAATCTTTTCCTCTACCGCTTGTGCCAACCAAACTTAAAATTCATCCTAGGTCCAACTAAACATGATGGAGGACACTTCTTTTCTTCCCGTTTTACTTGCTCAATTTGATGTAAATTGTGTGTTATATGTCCGATTTCTGTTTTTTATGAATTTATTTGACTGCAAACAATATTACGAAAATCGTAATGATGCATCAAGTTTTTAGACCAACCAACTTGATTTCATTTTTCCTCTTGCTAACGAACTTGATATTTACAATTGCCATACTGGAATGGGCTGAAGAGTTAGAATTCACATAATCAGTGCCATGCATGATTGTCAAAGTAGCAAAATCACAATGGAGGAGAAATTCAACTGTGGCAGATAGATTTAGGCGCCACATCAACGGTGGTTGCAACTGCACAGAGTACATCATAGGCAGACCCTATGCATGTATTTGGACTTCGGACTTTGGCCATGATCTCTTCTTATACTTCATACTCTACACAGAATAAAGATTTCATTGTACGTGCGTGAATAAGGCATATGGATTTCTTAGAAGTTTCTACATACGGATATATGGTGCACAAGTTGGTTGGATTAGTCAGGGAACACATGAATCAGGCGTGTGCCTTTATTTCCTGGATGTTCAAGTTCACTTCAGTGTAGTAGTCATAGTTAGGTCGGAACTGATGAGGTCGTGTTTGAGTCATGTACCCCAATAAAGTACGGAAACAATAAAAAAAGAGTGATTATTATGACTATTAAAAGTATGTCCGATTATCTGTAGGTGCATATGCATGGGAACAGCTAAAGAGGAATTAATTGATTTTGCTAAGATTAAAGAAAACAGATTATGATATGTGCGCACGTGCGTATCTGATGACTGGAGAGATAAAGACGGAAGAGACAAAATATGAAGGTTATGTAATATATCAAAACATGATGTGTTTGAGTCGGTACCTCTGTCATAATATGGGCCCCACAATCATTGGATTTAGGCGCCGTTACAAAGATCTAATGGTTATACTTCGTTGATTGAAAGAAGATTCACTAAATTAACTGCTAGATGACTTGCTTTTTGTTGAGATTTCCCAGCCTGTCTATCTTTTTTCTGGTTAGACAGTCATGTATTTTTTAATATATAACAGATTCAATGTACTCATGGTTGAAAACAAATATACGAATGAAAACAAATTATTTAATAAGTAGTAAACAAGCAACACAATCTTGCATTCATGGTTGAAATCAAATTACTAACAAAGAGTAATTTCATGTTAGCAAACTAACCTGGTTAGTGCTAATGAGATATGAATGAAATCCAGTGAGCCCACCAACAAACCAGAGAGCAATGAAACAATATATCATAAGCACCAAGCAAGCTGGAGAGTGTTTGAAAGCCTTCCATACTGTAGGATAGTCTCCGTCCATGAGAAACTTGATGTGTAGAGCCGACATGGCAAAGACATAAATGCAAAGAAGAGTCGAGGAAGAAACAAATAGGAAAAAGTATCGGTAATTGCGCTGCACAATGTAAAAGTGAAAGAATAAAATATCAGGAGACAAAAGTGATAATATATAAACTGAATCAAAAATTCTCAAAAATTACAACAAAAACAAGGTTCTGATATCTCTTAGTTCATATACATTTTTCACCTAGCAAAGCAACGGTTTCTTGCATGTGACCTATACAACACCCAAATGTGTGGCTTCTATATATGTAGTGTGGACAGTGGAAGATAGGGGGTGCTATCATCAGTGTAATCCTCCGTGGTTGTAGCGAGATTTACTATTTGGGTGACTTTTTCATTTGCTTGAGCTACTTACAGGCTAGCTGATTCTTAGCTGGTTTCTATTGTAGTTTGTAACCTTTTCAAAGGAAAACTAGGGAATATCCTAAGATAAATTGTACTCCCTCTGTAAATTAGTATAAGATCTTCTAGATCACTGAAGTAGTGATCTAAAAGATCTTATATTACTTTACAGAGGGAGTAGTTTGTAACCTGGTACATTTGCTTCTCTGTTATGGAAAAATGGTCATCCCACAAATATGAACCTAATCAGGCCACCGAACTTTAGTATAAATGATGGGTTTACATTGTGCCTTATAAAGGTTCAAACTGAAACTTGTCCCTCAAGTGGTATCAATTACTGTGATGAAGAACGGTTTCATGCTTAATTAATTAAGAACATGCAAGAAAAGATACCACAAGTCGAGCAAAATCAATTAGCAAAGCAATTCTGCACAACTGATAAGGCATGACAATTCTAAGGAGGGCACACACTTCAGCAGAGGAGAACAATACGTCTTTGCCTCAATTAACCAGAAGATAGTGCTCTAGAGTAACTACTCCCTACGTACTAAAATATAAGACGTTTTTACAGTTCAAATTCAACTGCAAAAACGTCTTATATTTTGGTCTAGAGGTAGCAGACACCAAGAATCATGTCTTGTTGTATTCACAATATCAAACGGGCTTGTCGATAGCCCAATCCCAGTACCCTATCTGGTTAAGCCCATATAAAATTATTTCACCCTCCCTCTGGCTCAAGGCATATCCATCTGGAAGTAAATGGTTCAAGATCTTTTCAAGTTTCTTAAAGTACAGAGTTCAGTGTGCAGAAAATGGTGTACCTGACCAATGCATTGTCCAACCCAGGGGCAATGATGATCGAATCGCTCCACACAGTTGTTGCATATCGAACAGTGCGAGCACCGAGGAGGCCGGTAAATCATGCAGGTGTCGCAATACTTTATCTTCACAAGCATCCCATTAACCATCACTTCCTTTATACGGGGAAACTGCAGCCTGCCCGGTGTTTCCCCAGCTAACGGATTGCCATACGCAAAATCTTCCTCTGGTGGATGCGATGCACGGGGCACGATACCAGGATCCTGAGCCGAGGTGATCAGCAGCAACAGAAGCACCTACAGTGTACAAAACAAAACCAACAAGATGAGTGCCCCAAATGCTCACTGATTAACTGATTATTACTGCCTGCAGGAATGGCCACAGTGAACTCACATAGATCATGAACCCGACTGCCACCGCAGGAATCGCGTATCCTGCGTTGTAGTCGGAGAATCGGTGAAGCAGGTGCGGTGCGATGAAGGCGCAGAAGACGAGAACCGGCACCACGATGAGCGCAACCGAGACGAGCAGGGACTTGGCATCGGGCCCGAATATCAATCTCCCTCCGAGGAAGAACCTCTGCAGACAGCAAACCAACCATGTCACGCCCGCGCATTGCAAGAAAATTTCACATCTTCAGCGCACGGCGGCGAATCAAATCACACTAAGCGCTCTACTGTTCACGCTGCCCGGAAGTGTCAGGGACAGTAAAACCCATACAGGCACTAAATAAAACTGCCGAAATAAAGAGCGAGAAGTGGAATTCCCCAAGAAATAACCGGGCAGAAACATCACAAATTCTTAAACCAAGATTCCCAGCTCACGGGCCGGAAGCAGATGCCGGAGCGAGGGAGACGGGGAGGATCTTTACATTATTCCCTTTCCAAGCTTGGTAGACCCGCTGCTGCGGCTGCGGCTGCGCCATGGGCGGCGCGCGGCGGATTCGGCTCCGGTCAGCGGGGCCGCCTCATCCAGGCGCCCCCCGAACCGGCGGCGAGCACGACGGACGGAATCGACGCAGGCACGCGAGAAAGTGGGGGATTTTGAAAGAGTTGGTGCGCGAGCGAGGAACTGAGAGAGGGAGGGAGATGAGGCGAGGAAAGCTGCTTGCTTGCGTCGCCTTTGTTGTGCGTGGGGGCGGCTGGTGAGGTGTAAAACGGCCGCCTTTTTCCTTTCTCAGATTAGAATTTGGGGAGCAGAGTAGAAAATTGGGCGACACGAGCTGGCGGACGGAACGGAACTGAAGACGAGACAGGGCGCTCCTTTTTGCAGATGGCCCCCCGGGCTTCACCGAAACAAAACTCATGAGTGCATGGGACAACAAGAAGAAAAACTTGAAAATTTCTTAGAAATTTCACATGGAAAAAGAAGATGATTGGATTTACTGTGTGCATCTCATATCTTGTTTAGTTTGTTCTTAAGATTGACTGTCACCCATGTGACACCTTTGTGTTCCATTTCACACTTAAAATTTGATTGACTTGCACCCTTTCGCAATTCTAGTAAATTTCATGTTGTGCAAGCAAACACATGTAGAGTTTTCAATATCCTGAAGGACTAAGTGCTACTATTTTAAGATCGTCCCCTTTTTTAACCGTGCAAATCAGAGGTTTTTAATTTCCATCGCTGAGAAGCTTTGAGTAGATTTTGAGGGATCCTTTTATTTAACGTGGCACTAATTATTACCAAAACAAAGCATGATTGTATAGATCGGTATTGTGCCTCGCATAATTTATTACTCCCTCCGTTTTAAAATAGACGACCCAACTTTATACTAACTTTGTACTAAAGTTAGTATAAACTTGAGTCATCTATTTTGAAACAGAGGGAGTACTTTCCAACACAATGTAATTGTTTACAATGCATGTTTTTGTTGCATGTGTGGGCCATATATACAAGACTTCTAGAAAAGAAGGGTCAGCGGTTTCTCCATGGAATTCTCACGGGTTTATTAGTTTTCTCCTTTTGTTACTCTCAACATAGTACGATCCAGATCTGAAAATAGTAAACGTGTTTAGTGAAATAGGACAGCATATTTACCAAAAAAACGCCACATATATGGATGTCTATTGTATGATTCAATACCATAATTGTCTCAAGATGCACTCTGTTCACAGGTTGTTCGACGCATCATTGATTAGAGATTTTAGCTTTTTGTCAACAGAAAATATGGGCACGCAATTCACGGTTTGTATTAGGGTGCGACGAGTACGATCGCACCCCAAGCATGGGGCCTGTGTGGAGCCAACTGACGTGCAACCCGCGGCGCGCATGGCACACATGATTGGCCTGCCGCACCATGTGAAACCATTTTGTCAAACTTTACCAAGCTGTGGAAGCCATTTTATTTTTCACCGCGCTCTGTCCATTGCTTGCCGTCATTTAGAAAGAGGAGTGTGACAAAACTCAGGCTATCTATCAATGCTCAAATATTTTCCACCCATATAAGCAAAGGCTACAATGCAATGCCAAACATAAAAACATCACAATGCGCTCTGAACTCCCAAGTTGGTGTGAGGGGCTCATGTGCAAAGAACCCATCCCTAGCGGCCCACCATGCCAGCACCAAAACGGCAGGCAGGGGAGCACGGGCAGCGAGCGACTCCTGCACCGGGTCCAGACTAGTACTAGTACAAACGGACGGTGCCAGGTCAGTCTGGGGGTCCACGGAGGGTCAACCGTCCAGCTACGTTTCTGGACTCTGGTTGCACCGTGGACCGGGCCCAGCCAGCTGAGCAGGCGCCTGCCGCGCTGTCCGCTCCGCTGGGACTGGGAGCATCGAGGTGGGGCCACGAGTACAGACACCAGAAGAGCCTACCCGCCTAGGGCGCGACACTTTCCTCCATCAGGCAGCATGATTTTGCTCACGAGCCGGATTATTATTAAGCTGCACGTGTGCGTGTTCGTCAATCCATCATTCACACGCAGGATAGAATATCTTGTTTGGGTAGCGAATGATGCCCATATATTCTTTTTGACCGACCAGAACTGACCCGTCGTCCTCCACAAAACATACTTTAACACCTGATCTAGATTAAGCAACTAGTACGACTACAGGTATGAGAAAAAGAAAAAACAGATACATGCATTATGGCATCATGCGCCGATTTGAAATGCCGAGAAAACACGGAGAAAATCCGTAATCTCCACAACCATGTTGCGCAACAAGTATCTAGGCTAAAAGGCAGTGTCTCAGGCATATTGAATATCCGACGACTCGCACTTTTGGGCTGGCCTAATGACGGCAAAGAAACATCTCTTTCGCTTTGGGTCTTTCGTGATAAGGGACGGGTCGGAGGTTCATTTCTGGGAAGACATCTGGCTAGGCAATGCCAGTCTTCGAGAACAATATCCCGCCCTGTACAACATTGCTCGCGAAAAGAATAATACTGTTGCGCAAGTGCTCAGTTCATCCCCACCCAATATTTCGTTTAGGCGGGATTTGATTGGCCCCCGACTTATGTCATGGCACAATCTTTTATCCCGTCTAGATTCGATTAATATTAGACAAGGTCGGGATGTGTTTCACTGAAACCTTACTACATCAGGGGCATTCATAGTAGACTCTATGTACCGTGCACTCATGCATTCTGAGGTACCGGTGAGTAACAATAAGAAAATCTGGAAGACGAAGATTCCACTAAAAGTTAAAATCTTCATGTGGTATCTTCGTAGGGGAGTTGTTCTAATCAAAGACAACCCCGCACGATGCAACTGGCCAGGGAGTAAGAAGTGTTGTTTTTGTACTCATGAAGAGACAATCAAACATCTTTTTTTTCAATGCAAGTTTGCACGTACTACATGGTCAATCATTCAAATAGCGTCAAATTTGTATCCGCCCATAAGTGTCGTCATTATTTTTGGTCATTGGTTGGACGGTATTCCAAATAGATTCAAAACGCTAATACGGGTGGGAGCATACGCCTTACTATGATCGCTTTGGCTATGTAGAAATGATTTGGTTTTCAATGATAAAAATGCTTCTCCTTTGCAGGTTATTTTTCGTTGTACGCACTCGCTTCGTACGTGGTCTACGCTATAACGAGTGGAGTACCAACCGCTGTTCAAGGCGGTGTGTACGCGGTTGGAGCAGGTGGCTACGATGGTTTTTACTCAACATGGGTAGCAACATAATCTCCGGATCGGTCCACCATCCCTTGCGACATAGGCATAGTGTCGGTCTATAGGACTCTACCGTCGCCGATTTATCATTTTTTTTCCATTCATTTTGTCAGACTTTCCGTGTTGGGCTGTGTGCATCCTAGTTATGCAGAGGCAGGGTGTTACTCATAATGTTTTGTATCCGCTTGATGCTACATTTTAAGATAATAAAAGCGCCCTTTATCGAAAAATAAATAAATACTACTCCATTCTACAGTAGAGAAAATCTGGAGGCTTTGGGATCCTATAGGGAAAAGAAAAGGCTTCTTTTCAGGTTGTCGGAACCAGTGGAAGGACCGTCAACTTTCGGTGGAAACACCATTGGACATTGAGATGGAACCTGGAGTGAGAGAGGCTTTGTTGCTAAAAGAGATCGATTGCCACAGTCCACAAGACCCCAGATGTTTTTGTTGCAGTGCATTTGGTTCGGATGCATTCAAAGTTTCAAAATGAGTGTTCAGCTGGGCACGCCAGTTCATCCTAGGTGTTCACTTTTGTTTCCTACCCATAACCCATATGCTCTGCTTCTTTCTCTGCACTATTATGTGCAGGTGCGGTCCGTGAATCAGACCCCCAAAAAAGCCACATTATGCCCATGGCCAGCACATATTTCGTCCGATCGGTGCCCAAGTGGCAAGACGGGACCATTCGTAGTATTTCCATCCTGGAAATCGCTCCCATCAATCAAAGCTTCCACAACAGGCAAACCAGCTCTGTTTCGAAATAGAGCAAACCCACCAAAGAGACGGGGATGAAGGTGAAGCGGAGTACTGACCTCCTGCTGCTTAAATTAGTGTTAGAAGAACGAGCAGGAGTTAGCTGGACTGTGGGTGGGGGGTTGGACAGCATCAAATGACAAACTTGTCGCTTCCGTGGTCCGGAATCGACACCGGCGCAGGATAATGGGGTGGATCGCCCGAGGGACCAATGGAAATAGCCAGATTGACATACCCAATGTGAAGAAAGTACTTCCTCTGTAAACTAATATAAGAGCGTTTAGATAATTAAAGTAGTGATCTAAACACTCTTATATTAGTTTACGGAGGGAGTATTTGTTAGGGCATGTACAATGCATAGCCTTAAGGTGATGCCTCACATGCCACGTAGGATTGGATATGACGTAAAGTAGGTTCGGATAGGGAAGCGGGATCCTCTTCAGGAGGCGGGTGCTTGAAGAGAAAAAATGTGGTCCGATGACAAAAGCTGAAAAGGTTGAAATGAAAAGTAGAGATGAATGTGTATTAAACTCTTTATTTTTTATTTCTTAATGAGGCCCATTAGTGGTAGCTTGCATTGGGGAGAAAAAATAAATGTAGATGCCTCAAATTACTTTTTGTCATGAGGCATATGTATCCATATGCCACCATTGTACATGTCCTTAGCACTACCATCAAACAACTTTACAAGACAGAAAGTATGATATGATCTGAACCAAAGGTGCAGGGCACCTGAAGAATACCTGGAAGGCTGGAACAAACCCTTTTAACTTGGGGGCTTCTTTCTCCTTTTCCATCTTTTGAGACCAACAACACCTGGAAAGTAAAACAGAACTGAAAATTTCAGTAGGCAGGACATATGCTCTTGTCAATCATGTGACAGGGTTCGAGTATGTGCACAGATTGCAGAATTTATGGCATCCAGTAAATCATGTGACAGGGTTCGAGTATGTGCTACAATAATTTGCTCAAAGTCTAAAACAACTATTTCAAAGTATTTGCATAAAATTTTCAGATGCAACATGCGGGTGCAAAAATCTAGCATCTGCTAGTTAATTAATCGAGTGTAACGAGGCAATAATGCAACATATTGCAACAGTTCATTTTCTTTTCCATTTTCATTCATCAAAAGGGAATCCAACTTCAACAGCTTGAGATACTATGAGGACTTTTGTTCATCTCGATCGGCGTTTGAATCATACATGTAAAGCTGCAATCTATCAGACTAAGAAACTGCCAGGTCTTTCAAGTTTAAACCCATCTAAGACTCCATAGATGCCCAAGTACTCGTTTGGTTCAGTGCTGCAAACTCTTTAAATAATTGCACATGCCAACCGCAACACTAAATTGTAATCACGTAATATTTGCCCTACGAACAGGGTAACAAATATCAGCACTGAAGGTTAGATGGAACCTTCTCAAGGTATCTAGAATTCTGAAGCCACCCACTACATGAACGGAAAGAGTAGACCTGAACTGAAAATGAGTTATGCTTCCACCTTTCTTAAAAATGGAACAAAGGTTTGGGAACAACACCTCTGCTGCCAAGTTCAGATGAAATACGCTGGACTCATAAAAGCTTCACCTTAATACACCTCTGAGGGCCAATGTTCCAGAAATCCACACTGAACCTTTCTTTGAAGAATTCTATACCAATTTCTACTTGGTAACTGACTGATACAGTATTTTTAGGGTATTGATGGGTACAGTTTTTGAAGGACTATTTTGTAGTTATATGGGATGTAGGAGTACAGACATGTGTTTTCAGTTCAAGACTGAAAACTGAGGCACAGGGGAACCTGCTATGACAGGCAATAGTGGATGTCAATCATCCAGTTGTCAAGGCCTGCTTTCTGCTCCAAAGGATGCCAAGCTCTTGGGCTACGTTCGCATATAGTACTAGAATATGTAGTACAATTCCAGGTAAATTATGCCTTGATGCATTACAAAACTGAAAATTCATTCCTTCAGTTATTTCTTCCGAGACCATCCTTTTAATATCAGTTCTCATGTTTTGCTTAGTTTTAAAGCTGCCGTGTAAAAAGGTTTAGATATATTATTTTGTCTGACAATCCACTCAAAGCTAAATAAAACACGATATCCACAATCTAATCTCATTTGTTTGGAAACGCAAATAACATATTCCTTTGAAACTTGATCCAGAAAGAAACTGGTAGGCAAACATTCAAGTGTCAATAAAAATGTTTCAGTCAAACGAGATTATCATAGGAAACCACAATGCCGAATGGACTCAAATGTCTGCATTGTTCATATTATTATTTTTTGAATGAAACAGGGTAGTGTAGTGAACAAATCAAACTGCAAATGGACCGTCTCTGAAATCACTAGTTACTGCATTGGTGGTAGTGGCGCAAGTAAAAGCATGAAGGAGCAACCTCTTCTAGTACCTGCTGAGTAAAAATTACTCAACTAACTGCACCAACATTCAGCAGCACAGCAACCAGAGCATCCCGATCTCCATACAACCTGCATAAATCACACCACAAACACAAAGGTGCGTATCATTGCTTCAGAAACTATTCCTTCAGCAATCAGCAACTCATTCCGTTTTGTAGCTGGCTCTTGGTGGTAATGCAGAAGAAGTGATGAACCCAAACAAGAATAGCCGTAAAAAACCAACAGATAAAGTGATTCTTTTCTGAACATTTGACTGAATTTCAGCATCTGGATAATACTGTGGTGCTTTTGTCAAGTCCACTGCTCTTGAGTTACCTGCCCAGAGCAGCTCCAATTGACTCCAACCAATAGAAGTTCTGAGTATTATAAGGGCAGTGGGATTGTTGGGGCCGTGGCAACGTGTACGCTCCTAACCTCGGCAACAATGCATCAGACAAAAGAATAGCTAAAATGTTCAGCAACGGAGCATCTATAATTTTGAAGTGGGGCAAACATTGAACACTGTAATATTCAACAAAATGCACTAGTACACCCTGATACAATTCTAGCACAGCAGAACAATCAGGCCTTCCCACACAAATGGAAAATCAACACCGTGAAGCCCCGTCCAGCTTCATCGCCGGCAAGTCCGCAACGGCCATGGGCGATGCATTCTTCGCCTTCAATCGTACGTTGCTCCAGGCTCACAACCATGGTTACACATCGGATCCCATTCTCCATTGTCGTCCGCTTTTAGCTTCACATTCAGGTCATTTGTAGCCATTTGACGGATCGAATTAGCGAATTAAGCAACGGGAAATAATTCCCAGTCTCTGTTTGGCTTCTTGAATTTATTTATTTTAAAAAAAGGGATGACCTCCGGCCTCTGCATCTGGGAGATGCATGCGGCCATTTTATTGATTATTCCCGAGGACCTTACAAAGTAAAACAACAATATGCCTGAAGCCGCCATCTTGGCAACATCTGCCGCTACTCCTGTCCATATGATGAAGGGGTGCAAGCCGGACCACATACCAGACCTCTCACCTAAGCATAACATCTAAAGCCGGAGTCCCCGGCTGAGTCATCTACCAGGTCCGGGGCACAAACCAGTCCGACGCACCACATGTGTCCTCGCCGCCATCTTCCACTGGTCCATCTTCAGAGCAAATTGAGGTATCAACCTTGGCAGGTCCTCCGCCATCGACGCCACCACGACGCCAAACGACGACCTCCACCTAAGCGAGCCTTGGCAGGTCTTCCGCCATGGACGCCACCACGACGCCAAACGACGACCTCCATCTACGCGAGTTCATCTCCAAGCAACAGACGTAGATCCATGCTAGAATAGGTCCGCACCACCGCTGTCGCCCACCACCCACAAGCGCCACCCAACCCAAGGTTCCCAAAGCGGCGCCTTCAAGAAGGGAACGGCGTCGTGAGCGCCGTCGCCGCCCAACAAAGTTAGGGCTTTTGCCCGGGAGACCTAGGGGAAGGGGAACTGAGGAGATCAGTCCATACCGACGCCTCCAAGGAGGGGAACAACGCCCTAGGCGTCGCTGTCGGCGCGCCAGGGCGCCCGAACTAGATCCATGTACATAACCGACGACCAAGAGAAGCTTGGCCCGACCAGGCTGACCCGCACGCCGAACAGGGGAGGAGGGGAGGCGCCAGATCACGCGCACCGACCGTCGTAGAAGCCGCCGCCAGCCGCCAACGATCACCGGGGTCCCGCCGCCCGCACGGTCAGGACGCCAGATCCACCGCCCGCACGGCTGCTCGCCGGAGCCTGTCGTGCCTCGCCAAAGGAGTCGCCGCTCCAGATCCGGGACTCCCCACGTAGAGGCAGGCAGCCGAGACCCCGCCGCCACCATCCTTGGTGCCCACTACTAGGAAAAGGCCTGCTAGTGGCGCATCAGTTTTGCCTACTAATGGCGCACTACTGGTGCGCCACTAGCACCACGCCATTAGAATTAAATACTAATGGCGCACCCCTAGTGCGCCATTAGTATCTGGTATACTAATGACGCACCACGCAGTGCGCTATTAGTATAGCCCACCGTGCGCCATTAGTATGCCTCCCAGGGGGCCATATTTACTCATGTGCTTTGGCATACTAATGGCGCACTAGGGGGTGATGCGCCATTAGTGTCCTTTATGTAGTGCGCCATTAGTGTGCTGAGTGGTGCGCCATTAGTATGAATATTAGGGGTTATTTTTTTTCTTTTCTGATATTTGCACAGGTTACAAAACATATTACTGCACACAATATAGAGAGCACAACATATAAACAGCAGATTTATCGAATATAATAGAAGATTAGTCTCCGAAAATAATTCATCATATTAGTCTCCGAATTTCAAATACCGAACAAAGTTATAACATTACAAGTCTCGAAACCTCTTCATCCGGTTCCTCCAACGCTCCCTCCTCTCTCCCGCTAGATAGTGCGTGTATCTAACTTCCGCCTCCGCCCTAGTGGTGTACCCTTTGTAACTGTTACCGCCGAAACGGTGAACCTGTCTCCGACACTCCTCCCAGTCGTCGTAGACTCCGGGAACCTTACCCTTGTACATGACATACGACGGCATCTCTATGCACTAGCCAAACAAAACGTTAGTAACAATTCACAGACAATACATAAGCAATATATAAGTATGCACCAAAAGGATCGGAAGGGAAAAGCAACACATTAATAGCATGATTCATGGTCCTACTAATAAATAGCATCGATTACATATAAGTTGAATGGCTGTCCAAACAAAAGAGACATACAAGTTCATTAAAGTTTAATATTGCAACATGAGCCAATCGACAATTCAGAACTACATAGCATCACTACTTTCGACTCGACTCATGGGACCGGAGCGTGGATGAAGCCGCCGTCTTTCGTGATGGTCATGAAATCACGGGCGTTGTTAGCCTGCATTTGTAGCGTTGTTTCTATCTCACTGTTGGACGGTTGATATCTGAGGTAGAACTGCCCCGAGGTACGAAGGACATCTTGATGGATGATTTCTGCAAACTCCGACTAGATGCGAAAGAATTCTTGTCTGATGTCCGCGTCCTGGATTGCCGACAAGCGTGTGGCCCAATCTTTAAGATTATTTGCTAGCAGAAGTGATTATGGTCCCGTACGATCGCCCGCATGTGATGGAGGGCGTAGTAGGCATCCTTCTGACCGCCAGGCGGCTGCTTGACGCAGGGGAACGTCGTATTATGGGTGAACACGTGCTTGCCATACCTACGAACTGGCCTCTTAAAGGTGCCTCCAGATCTGGCGTAGCCGGGGAGAGCATCATCAAGAACTTTCTTGATATTTGTGTAGTCTATCTTCGACTCACGGTCCGGGTCGAAATACATGGCCATGGAATATTTTGGGCTTAAGAGGATGAGTGTGCAATGTGTGTCACTGCACAAAACACGAAATGTTAGAAAAAAAAGAACGGTCGAAATCTAAGAAATCATATGTTACGGAGTGGTGAGGGGATGACTTACTCGGGAAAGTAAGGCACGAGGAAGTTATCCTTATCTGGGTGTGCCAGAATGATGCCTCGAGGTGTGAACTCGCGACTTGCCGGTCCCCAGCGCTACCCAAGATCTTGGCACGCATGGAGAAGGGGTCGACTATTCCGATGTCCAGGGTCTTGTCTCTAATGATCCGCATCTCCATACTCGGCGAAAACAGCCGAACGAAGGTGTAGTGCAGCGGATGAGGTTAAACATAGCAAAGATGTCATCAAACCGCAGGACGATCGTACCCCCGATGGCGCTATCCATAAAGCCCTTGCCCTCTGGCACCTTGGCCACGAAAACCGGGTATGCCACATCATTCTGGGAGAGACGCCGCCTCTCCAAAGAAAGAACACTGTCATCCAAACTCCGCATAGCACCAGTTGCAGCATTGAGCGGATTTGTCGGTAGCATCGCCCTACCAGCCACATGCACCCTCCTCGAGATATCCTTAGGTGAAGGTGGCCCGTCCTGAGCACGGATCGTACTCGGTGTCGGCTGGCTCGCACCGGCGCCCTTGTTATTCTTTCGTTTCCATCCCTTCTTCTTCATCTGCTGCAATGGGTTCGAGTTCTGCTCATAGACCGCCTTCTTGAGTGTGTTGGGGCTGATAATATTTCACACCTCGGCTATCTGAGGCTCAGTGAAGGCGGCAGCTGGAGGCGTCTCCTGAGAACTGAACGCCAGACGACGCCTGTTACAATTGGGTTTCTCCGCGGTACCAGCTAGATCGCGGTCGTCTTTTTCAGGGTTGGGTTCTTGAGAAGGAGGCCCGCAGAATTCGTCACCGTACCCATGTTCGGCAAAGTACTTATCCACGTTGGTAAATATACCTCGTCGTTGTCGTCGTCGTCCGGATCCTGTGCCATATGCATGTCTGGATCCTGTGCCATAGGGATGTCCGGCATGTCCGGTAGCGTTGCAGCGGTCTTGCCATGGCTTGGCGCCGGCACGACTGGCGGTCTTGTCTGTGGGGTGGTGTCCCCCGCCCCTAAAGGAATCTAGCTCTTTGGCCAAAGCAGGGGCCAGCTTACGCAGGCACTGAGGGTCATCACATCATCTTCGTCGGCCCTAGCGGGTCGAATCGGAGGTAACAACTCGTCGTAGCCTGGCAGCACCAGAACCAGTTCAACCCTATACACGGTGGGTGGCATCGGATTACCGTGGAACACGGGGTTGCCCGGTTGAACGATTCTGCCCTTGGCGACATCGATCAACTCACCGCCCATGAAGTGCAGGAGAGTGCATGGAACGTCGGCGGCGCCCTGCGAAAACATGTAGGGCGTCAGGGATGCCCAGTCAAAGGCAAGGAGATGAAGTCATCGACCGAGAGGCTTAGTTACCGTGATGGCATCGAGCTCGGCTAATGTTGAGGCACCGCCAACAGCGGGCGTGCAACTGACGGAGGGGGCGCTTGCTGGCGAGGTGTCGGCCGGCGTACACCGGGTGCATTAAGCTCCAATGCCCGTGCTGGCGCTGGAGACACGAATACCGCCTCCGCCAGAGACACCAATGGCGCCTCCTGCGCATTGTGCGAGTTGCTGGTCGTGAAGCTGGGAACCAGGGGCGGCCCCTGTTGGCCGCCTGCAATCCACGTCATCAGCCCCTGAATCAAGGTAGGCACCATGGCAGTGAGCGTCGTTCCCAGTTGTTATTGCACTTGCTCTTGGATAATCTCTGGAATCCGCGCCACTTGTGCCTTGAGTTCTTGAACCTCGCGCGACTGGCTTTCTGAGCTGGTCTTTCTCTCCTTTCGCCCACCAGTGGTATAGTATGACGACCATTTTGTGGACAAGCCTTTGCCAGCCACACGACCAGCTGACGACGGCTTAGTGAGCTTATCCTTGTTTTTCATTACGTTCAACGCCCTATTTAGAGTGCTGTCACAAGGGGAGCTCTGAGACGACCCCGCGCTACTGCTTTCTGTCTCCTACGGAAGGAATGTGAACCATTTAGAAATTTGGCTTCATTAATTAGAATGCAACCATATGGAGCTAATTACGCGGGGGTGTATTCCTTGCCAGAACAAGCTCAAGCGCCTTGGTCTTCGGATCCATGGTAAGCTCGTTTGTTACCGGGTCCTCCTTGTACCGGGCCCTGACAAAGTTTCCGGTCTGCTTGTCACGGTATTTCTCGAAGCGGGGCGGTAGGCCTTGCTCGGCATGCTCCGCGTCCTCCTTGTCCCATATAGGCTCCGCCACTCTGTAACCGCCGGGACCGAGTTGGTGGACCCCTAAGTTCAACTCCCGCATTTCTTTCCCCCACTGACTTGATTCCAAGGTTGCGCTGCTCTCGCACTTGATCTTGAACTCCTTGTAGTCATCTTCGTTGATCGAAGGATATTTCGCCTTGATCTTCTCATAACTATCACCTTTGTCAATCATTTTCTTCACCGCGCTTCTCCAAGTAGACAGGGACGTGCTCATCCTCGTGAGGGCGGCACAGTTCACTTTATTCCCTGAGAGGCGTGTGTTTGCAAAGTCAACAGGGAACTTGTATTGTTCGTGCAGCTTTGTGAAGAGGAGGTTGGGCAAATTCCCTCGGTCCTTATGCCTTAGGTTCTCGGTGTTGATCGAGACGGTGCTCCGGAGAATGCACCCGAGCTGAACCGAGTATCCCTTGACTAATTCTTTGGGCGCCGTTGGATGCCCGTTGGAGTTCACTTCAGTAAATTCCTCCTTGACAGTGCCAAGCACGTTCGGGCGCCGGTCCTTCCGTTGCCTCTTCGGTTGGTTGCCATCTATGCGTGCGCTGTCATCATTAGTGGTGGCATCCTCGGTGGCACCATCAGTGGTGTCATCCCCGACGCCACTAGGGGTTGTGTAGTCAGGATCGGTGTCTTCCGCGGTGTCCTCATAGCAGTGAGGTTCTTCCTCCATCTCTTGGGACAGCTCCCAGAATTGCTTGCCCGAACCGCCAGCCTCATCGTTGTGGGCCATGTTTCACTCTAAATAGGAAAAAAGTTTGGTCAAAAAGTTGGTTATTGTCAAGGAACAAGATCATGGTCTCATCATTTAGGGTTTGTCGACACCGAGGCATCCTAAAAGCTAAGCTTTTATCATTTAGGGGTTGTCGACGCCGAGGCACCCTAAAAGCCTAAGCTTTCATCATTTAGGTTTTTATCGACACCGAGGCACCCTAAAAGCCAAGGTTTTATAATTTAGGGTTTGTCGGCGCTGAGGCACCCTAAATGCTAAGCTAAGTTTTCATCATTTAGGGTTTATCGATGCCGAGGCACCCTAGGTTGACTGATATATATGGGTATCTTCTAATAATATACCCTATCAAGAAAAGGGAAGGAGAATTCTAAGTAGGGCCTAATCACTTGGCTCTATTGCCACCTATGGTTTAATGCAGCAAGAATAAAGGGGCAGTTGATCCTACTTAATTAAGTACTAAGATACCCCGGCCCATGCATTAGTCGCAAGTACCCCATATGTCCTATTTTTAGCAAAGTCATGCTAAAATTCATGGAAAATTTTAGCATGACCTTTGCTGAAAATAGGACATATGGAGTACCCGAATTTGCCAGAACGGAAGTTAATCGACATTCTGGCAAACTTAAGGGCCTCTCGGGGTACAACAACAACATCACAAGTTGACAAAATTCCCAAGTAGTACAACAGCAGCATCACAAGTAGTACCAATGAACATATAGTCCAGCACATTATGAATTCCGATAAATGACAACAAGTTAACTCATTCTGAACATATAGTACCAATGAACATATAGTCCAGAACATATAGTCCAGCAGCAACATCTATTTACCCACTTGATGTGTTCTTGCTGGTAGAAACTGAACCAAATGGCCCAGATTCTTGTATGGACAACAGCTTAAGCAAAGAACTCTAGCTAATACTTGATGCCATAAGCATTTGTTTAGTAAGTTAACTCGTGCAAAGAAATCTAAGAAATACTTGGTTTTGTGTGCATAGGTTCAGAAAGTTAACTCATATCTTCAGAAGAGGAACTATCAAGTATGCAAATAGCTAGTTGTGCTAGGCTCGTCCACATGTAAGTTATCTTACAGTCAGCAAGTAGTACAGCAGAAGCATCACAAATCTGAGACAAGAAGTAGCACAATGCTCACAAATATTGATGAGAGGGTACTCATAACAGTAGCACAATGCTCACCAATATTACAAAACACTGAAACATTTCAGAAGAAATTGATTTAAGCGGGATAACATAATTACCGCTGATGGGTCTCTCCCCGAAGCAGCTAGTGGAGCAGGGCAGGACGCAGACCTTCCTGTTAGGCAAGGAAATAATGAGTACCAGTAATATAAATGCAAGAGCATATGTTTTCGTAGGTGGCAAATTACACCTACATCGTAGCGTAGCATTAATGAAACCAATTATAACAACAACATAGCATTGGCGAAAACTTGAAATGCAACGGTAGTAGCGTTTGGCTGCCACAAACTAGAATGCAGGAACATGACATGTATGAAACTTGAGATTGTGGGAAAATAGTAAAACTTGCTGCTCTTCATTTATTTATTTCCTGTGTGAAATTTTCAGCAAAATAAAAAGGCAACATACAAGGTCAATTGCTCTGCATCTAGTTCTTTTTACAACATCTGCAGGCTATACAGAGATCAGTTCTACTATATGTTCTCTTTGGCTTACTTTTAAGTGTACTTTCATGTTGTAGCCTCAACTTGCAAGCATCACTGATCCAAGTTTGGTTTTGTTCACCAGATTGGGCCAGTGTTGTGCCTGTGTTAGATCATGGCATGCCAACTCGGGTCATATTTTGACTAGTTCACAGCCAAACAACCTGGCAGATAAAGGCCGTTCCTAATTTGCATGTCAAATTTATCCACATTGCTCAAATCCATCATGAGACATACAAAAAATATAATTCACAATGTCGATGAAATTACAGTGACGCACTAATACTGCATTTCTAGATTTCTACAGAAAAAGAAAAACAGGTCAGACATAGCACATGTAGTGTAAAAAATTACAGAAAGAAAAAAACATGTCAGGTATAACACCAAACAACACCTTTCGAATTTAAGTTCGGTCATTGCAAATTTAAACAGGTTAGGTATAACACAAGCAAATGGCCATATAATTTCAGATACACGGGAATAGGAGCACATGTCATTAATCCTTGGGTTCACCTCAATACGACAGAACGAAAGTAAAAAAATACTGAAGCAACATATTAAAAGCGACATCAATATAGAAATATTTCCATTATAAAAGAAAAGGAGATGTAGGAGCATTAAACATTCATTCGAACCTGAAACCAATACAAATCAATCTGATAAATGCTCTGATTTCCCAAAATAAACTGATTTCAGGCATGAGCTACTTTGATCACATGCAGAAAGTACAATCTGATGTTTTTGATTCACTTCTTGTTGATACAACATGAAGGTGCCTTCCTAAATGTGATCACTTCTCATGGACACAGATTTGCAACAACCAGGAATGTAATCATAGACAGAACACCGGCACAAAACAACACGAGCAGAACTGAAGCATTTGAAAAACAACAACAATGGTTTGTGGCATTTCATATGGAGAACACTTGCTGATAGCACATTAAGTACCCCCACCAAATGTTAAACAAAACACACTACCTCTAACTTATGATTTGCGTCTAGTGCACACACACATATAAATAACCACAAGGTAGTCCTAGCTAGTAGTACATTGGCATAAACAAAGCCAAAATAATTCTACCCGCAGCAAATTAGATTGGCAAAGTAACCAGGGAGCATGATTATCATGTAACAATGATCTTGGCCCTGGGAGGCACCCTCGGTCAGGAGGGACGCCGGCGTCGCCACGGTCGAGGGGAGGGAGGGAGGGAATGGAAGGAAGGGTGGAGAGGGAGGAAGGAGGAAGGAGGAGAGGTACCTGGGCGGGCGCGGCCGGTCGCCGGAGGGGTCGGGGTCGGGGTCGGCAGCGGCGGGACGGTTGTGGGTCAGCGGCGGTCGTCATCCTGCACCCCGTGCGGTCGTCGGCGGTGGGATGGTTGCGGGTCGGCGGCGGGATGGTTGGGGGTCGCGACGGCTTGCTGTCCGGTGGGCAGCGGAGGAGCTGCAGTGGTGGGGGGGCGGGGGCGTGGGGGAGGCGGCACACGTAGGGGCGGCGGCATCGTGGGTCGGGGCAGCGGGGGGAAGTGGATCTAGCGAGGGAGGGACGAAGGGATCGGGCGAATTAGCTAGGGGGGAAGATTACTAATGGCGCACCCCCTAGCGGTGCGCCATTAGTATGTTTTTTTATAGCAATGGCGCACCCCCGAGCGATGCGCCATTAGAAATCTTTTTTTAGATAGCAATGCCGCACCACCCACGGGTGCGCCATAAGTAGCTTTTTTTTGCACAACAATGGCGCACTACCCAGCAGTGCGCCATAAGTAATTTTTTTTCATTATTATTTTTTGTTGCATCTAATAATTTTTTAGAAAATGAATATTAATATGAAACAGTAATATTTTTTTATAAAAACTGTAATAATTTTAAAAAATCATCAAATTTGTTATTTGAAAATATTTATGAATATGAAAAAATATCATCAAATTTGTTATTTGAAAATATCATTAAATTTGTTATTTGAAAATATAATCAAATTTGTTTTTTTGGATTTTTAGTTGCATTCATTTGTGAATTGGTAAAGTATTACTGGGGAGGGTGCGGGGGGTCG
>NC_041381.1:510817623-510834062 GCF_002162155.2 Triticum dicoccoides | reverse complement strand
TCGAGATGGAGGGGATCGAGATCGAGATGGAGGGGGATAGCGATCGAGATGGAGGGTGATCGAGATCGAGATGGAGGGGGATCGAGATCGAGTGTCCTCATGAATATTCAATATTTTTTCATATTGAATATGAAAAAATATCATAAAATTTGAAAAAATATTCATGAATTCAAAAAGTGCCCATGAAATTAAAAAATATTCATGAGTTCAAAAAGTGCCCATGAAATACAATCGAGAAATGAAGGCTACAATTAAATACAATCGATCTTAGCTAGCTATTTGTTCACAATCTTCTTGCCCTTATTTTTCATAAATGGAGTTCTTCTCTTGAACGGACGTCCTTCAGGTAGGGTGGTCCTGCTTCTTCTTGTGGTGTATGCTGGTACTTCATCGTCGTCGTCATGTTCCATCTTCGGGTCGCCGTACTTGTCGAAGTCTTGCTCATTGGCGATTCCATCCATTCCGATGATCTTCCTTTTGCCTCTCCTCACGACAACACGACTGGCTTTGACGGGTCGGTAATGAAGAAGCATTGGTCCACTTGGGAATCCAGTACCCATGGCTCATTTTTCGCGGTGACGTTTGCGCCCGCGGTCTTGGATTTGGCTTTGGGTATAACCATGGTGGTGAAATACCGGTCTTCTTTTATGACGCTCTTGGCCCATCTGACACGGAACATCGGGACCTTCTCTCCAGCGTAGCTCAGCTCCCAGATCTCCTTGATCCTTCCGTAGTATCTGTCCTTGTCGTTACCGGTGTAGGATTCCATCGTTACCCCGGAGTTATGATAACCATCGCTCTTCATGTCCTTTCCCTCGGTGTAGAATGTGTAGCCGTTGATATCGTACGCCTCATACTGTTGGGGAACGTAGTAATTTCAAAAAAATTCCTACGCACACGCAAGATCATGGTGATGATATAGCAACGAGGGGAGAGTGTTGTCTACGTACCCTTGTAGACCGAAGCGGAAGCGTTGACGCAACGTAGAGGAAGTAGTCGTACGTCCTCCGGTTCAACCGATCCAAGTACCGTTACTCCGGCACCTCCGAGTTCTTGACACGCGTACAGCTCGATGACGCACCCTCGATCTCCGATCCAGCAGAGGCGCCGAGGGGGAGTTTCGTCAGCACGACGGCGTGGTGACGATCTTGATGTTCTCCTGTTGCAGGGCTTCGCCTAAGCACCGCTACAATATGACCGAGGTGTAATATCGTGGAGGGGGGCACCGCACACGGCTAAGGAACGATCAATGATCAACTTGTCTGTTCTAGGGTGCCCCCTTACCCCCGTATATAAAGGAGGGAGGGAGGAGGTGGCCGGCCCTAGGGGGGCGCGCCATGAGGAGGGGGAAACCTACTCCAAGTAGGTTTCCCTCTCTTTTCCTTATCTTATTTGGAGGGGGAAGGAAAGAGTACTAGTATTAGGAAGTAGTACTAGTAGTAGTAATAGGAAGAGGGGGAAGGAGAAAGGAAAGGGGGGGTCGGCCCCCCTCCCCAATTCGGATTGGGCTTGGGGGGGCGCGCCCCCCTCCCTTGCTCCTTCTCTCTTCCTCCTACATGGGCCCAATAAGGCCCATATACCTCCCGGGGGGTTCCGGTAACCTCCCGGGGCTCCAAACTTCTCCGGAACCTTTCCGGTGTCCAAATATATCCGTCCAATATATCAATCTTTATGTCTCGACCATTTTGAGACTCCTCGTCATGTCCGTAATCATATCCGGGACTCCGAACAACCTTCGGTACATCAAAATACATAAACTCATAATATAACTGTCATCGAAACCTTAAGCGTGCGGACCCTACGGTTCGAGAACGATGTAGACATGACTGAGACACATCTCTGGTCAATAACCAATAGCGGGACCTGGATGCCCATATTGGTTCCTACATATTCTACGAAGATCTTTATCGGTCAAACCGCATAACAACATACGTTGTTCCCTTTGTCATTGGTATGTTACTTGTCCGAGATTCGATCGTCGGTATCCAATACCTAGTTCAATCTCGTTATCGACAAGTCTCTTTACTCGTTCTGTAATACTTCATCTTATAACTAACTCATTAGTTACATGCTTGCAAGGCTTAGGTGATGAGCATTGCCGAGAGGGCCCAGAGATACCTCTCCGACAATCGGAGTGACAAAACCTAATCTCGAATTATGCTAACTCAACATGTACCTTCGGAGACACCTGTAGTACTCCTTTATAATCACCCAGTTACGTTGTGACGTTTGGTAGTATCCAAAGTGTTCCTCCGGTAAACGGGAGTTACACAATTCTCATAGTTACAGGAACATGTATAAGTCATGAAGGAAGCAATAGCAGAATACTAAACGATCAAGTGCTAAGCTAACGGGATGGGTCATGTCAATCACCTCATTCTCCTAATGATGTGATCCCATTAATCAAATGACAACACATGTCAATGGTTAGGAAACATAACCATCTTTGATTAATGAGCTAGTCAAGTAGAGGCATACTAGTGACTATATGTTTGTCTATGTATTCACACATGTATCATGTTTCCGGTTAATACAATTCTAGCATGAATAATAAACATTTATCATGATATGAGGAAATAAATAATAACTTTATTATTGCCTCTAGGGCATATTTCCTTCAGTCTCCCACTTGCACTAGAGTCAATAATCTAGATTACATAGTAATGATTCTAACACCCATGGAGTCTTGGTGCTGATCATGTTTTGCTCGTGAGAGAGGCTTAGTCAGCGGGTCTGCAACATTCAGATCCGTATGTATCTTGCAAATCTCTATGTCTCCCACTTGGACTTGGTCCCGAATGGAATTGAAGCGTCTCTTGATGTGCTTGGTCCTCTTGTGAAATCTGGATTCCTTTGCAAGGGCAATTGCACCAGTATTGTCACAGAAGATCTTCATTGGTCCCGATGCACTAGGTATGACACCTAGATCGGAAATGAACTCCTTCATCCAGACTCCTTCATTTGCTGCTTCAGAAGCAGCTATGTACTCCGCTTCACATGTAGATCCCGCCACGACGCTTTGTTCAGAACTGCACCAACTTACAGCTCCACCGTTTAATAAAAACACGTATCCGGTCTGCGATTTAGAATTGTCCGGATCAGTGTCAAAGCTTGCATCGACGTAACCATTTACGACTAGCTCTTTGTCACCTCCATATACGAGAAACATATCCTTAGTCCTTTTCAGGTATTTCAGGATGTTCTTGACCGCTGTCCAGTGATCCACTCCTGGATTACTTTGGTACCTACCTGCCAAGCTTATTGCTAAGCATACGTCAGGTCTGGTACACAGCATTGCATACATGATAGAGCCTATGGCTGAAGCATAGGGAACATCTTTCATTTTTCTCTCTATCTTCTGCTGTGGTCGGGCATTGAGTTTGACTCAACTTTACACCTTGTAGCACAGGCAAGAATCCTTTCTTTGCCTGATCCATTTTGAACTTTTTCAAAATTTTGTCAAGGTATGTACTTTGTGAAAGTCCTATTAAGCGTCTTGATCTATCTCTATAGATCTTGATGCCCAATATGTAAGCAGCTTCACCGAGGTCTTTCATAGAAAAACTTTTATTCAAGTATCCCTTTATGCTATCCAGAAATTCTATATCATTTCCAATTAATAATATGTCATCAACATATAAAACTAGAAATGCTACAGAGCTCCCACTCACTTTCTTGTAAATACAGGCTTCTCCAAAAGTCTGTATAAAACCATATGCTTTGATCACACTATCAAAACGTTTATTCCAACTCCGAGATGCTTGCACCAGTCCATAAATGGAACGTTGGAGCTTGCACACTTTGTCAGCACTTTTTGGATCAACAAAACCTTCAGGTTGCATCATATACAATTCTTCTTCTAGAAATCCATTCAAGAATGCAGTCTTGACATCCATTTGCCAAATTTCATAATCATGAAATGCAGCAATAGCCAACATGATTCGGACAGACTTAAGCATCGCTACGGGTGAGAAAGTCTCATCGTAGTCAACCCCTTGAACTTGTCGAAAACCTTTTGCAACAAGTCGAGCTTTGTAGACAGTAACATTACCATCAGCGTCAGTCTTCTTCTTAAAGATCCATTTATTCTCAATGGCTTGCCGATCATCGGGCAAGTCAACCAAAGTCCATACTTTGTTTTCATACATGGATCCTATCTCAGATTTCATGGCCTCTAGCCATTTTGCGGAATCTGGGCTCATCATCGCTTCCTCATAGTTCGTAGGTTCATCATGGTCTAGTAACATGACTTCTAGAATAGGATTTCCGTACCACTCTGGTGCGGATCTTACTCTGGTAGACCTACGAGGTTCAATAGAAACTTGATCTGAAGTTTCATGATCAATATCATTAGCTTCCTCAATAATTGGTGTAGTTGTCACAGGAACCGGTTCTTGTGATGAACTACTTTCCAATAAGGGAGTAGATACAGTTATCTCATCAAGTTCTACTTTCCTCCCACTCACTTCTTTCGAGAGAAACTCCTTCTCTAGAAAGGATCTGATTTTAGCAACGAAAATCTTGCCTTCAGATCTGTGATAGAAGGTGTACCCAATTGTCTCCTTTGGGTATCCTATGAAGACACATTTCTCCGATTTGGGTTCGAGCTTATCTGGTTGAAGTTTTTTCACATAAGCATCGCAGCCCCAAACTTTGAGAAACGACAACTTTGGTTTCTTGCCAAACCACAGTTCATAAGGCGTCGTCTCAACGGATTTTGATGGTGCCCTATTTAACGTGAATGCGGCCGTCTCTAAAGCATAACCCCAAAACGATAGCGGTAAATTCGGTAAGAGACATCATAGATCACACCATATCAAGTAAAGTACGATTACGACGTTCGGACACACCATTTCGCTGTGGTGTTCCAGGTGGCGTGAGTTGCGAAACTATTCCACATTGTTTCAAATGTAAACCAAACTCGTAACTCAAATATTCTCCTCCACGATCAGATCGTAGAAACTTTATTTTCTTGTTACGATGATTTTCTACTTCACTCTGAAATTCTTTGAACTTTTCAAATGTTTCAGACTTGTGCTTCATCAAGTAGATATACCCATATCTGCTCAAATCATCTGTGAAGGTGAGGAAATAACGATATCCGCCACGAGCCTCAACATTCATCGGACCACATACATCTGTATGTATGATTTCCAACAAATCTGTTGCTCTCTCCATAGATCCGGAGAACGGTGTTTTGGTCATCTTGCCCATGAGGCACGGTTCGCAAGTACCAAGTGATTCATAATCAAGTGATTCCAGAAGTCCATCAGTATGGAGTTTCTTCATGCGTTTTACACCGATATGACCTAAACGGCAGTGCCACAAATATGTTGCACTATCATTATCAACTCTGCATCTTTTGGCTTCAACATTATGAATATGTGTATCACTACTATCGAGATTTAATAAAAATAGACCACTCTTCAAGGGTGCATGACCATAAAAGATATTACTCATACAAATAGAACAACCATTATTCTTTGATTTAAATGAATAACCGTCTCGCATCAAACAAGATCCAGATATAATGTTCATGCTAACGCAGGCACCAAATAACAATTATTCAGGTCTAAAACTAATCCCGATGGTAGATGTAGAGGTAGCGTGCCGACCGCGATCACATCGACTTTGGAACCATTTCCCACGCGCATCGTCACCTCGTCCTTAGCTAATCTTCGCTTAATCCGTAGTCCCTGTTTCGAGTTGCAAATGTTAGCAACAGAACCAGTATCAAATACCCAGGTGCTACTGCGAGCATTAGTAAGGTACACATCAATAACATGTATATCACATATACCTTTGTTCACTTTGCCATCCTTCTTATCTGCCAAATACTTGGGGCAGTTCCGCTTCCAGTGTCCAGTCTGCTTGCAGTAGAAGCACTCATTTTCAGGCTTAGGTCCAGACTTGGGTTTCTTCACTTGAGCAGCAACTTGTTTGCCGTTCCTTTTGAAGTTCCCCTTCTTCTTCCCTTTGCCCCTTTTCTTGAAACCAGTGGTCTTGTTGACCATCAACACTTGATGCTCCTTTTTGATTTCTACCTCCGCGGCTTTCAGCATCGCGAAGAGCTCAGGAATAGTCTTGTTCATCCCTTGCATATTATACTTCATCACAAAGCTCTTGTAGCTTGGTGGCAGTGATTGGAGAATTCTGTCAATGACGCTATCATCCAGAAGATTAACTCCCAGTTGAATCAAGTGATTATTATACCTAGACATTTTGAGTATATGCTCACTGACAGAACTGTTCTCCTCCATCTTGCAGCTGTAGAACTTATTGGAGACTTCATATCTCTCAATCCGGGCATTTGCTTGAAATATTAACTTCAACTCCTGGAACATCTCATATGCCCCATGACGTTCAAAACGTCGTTGAAGACCCGGTTCTAAGCCGTAAAGCATGGCACACTCAACTATAGAGTAGTCATCAGCTTTGCTCTGCCAGACGTTCTTAACGTCGTCAGTTGCATCAGCAGCAGGCCTGGCATCCAGCGGTGCTTCCAGGACGTAACTCTTCTGTGCAGCAATGAGGATAATCCTCAGGTTACGGACCCAGTCCGTGTAATTGCTACCATCATCTTTCAACTTTGCTTTCTCAAGGAACGCATTAAAATTCAACGGAACAATAGCACGAGCCATCTATCTACAAACAAACATAGACAAGCAAAATACTATCAGGTACTAAGTTCATGATAAATTTAAGTTCAATTAATCATATTACTAAAGAACTCCCACTTAGACAGACATCTCTCTAGTCATCTAAGTGATTACGTGATCCAAATCAACTAAACCATGTCCGATCATCACGTGAGATGGAGTAGTTTCAATGGTGAACATCTCTATGTTGATCATATCTACTATATGATTCACGCTCGACCTTTCGGTCCCCGTGTTCCGAGGCCATATCTGTATATGCTAGGCTCGTCAAGTATAACCTGAGTATTCCGCGTGTGCAACTGTTTTGCACCCGTTGTATTTGAACGTAGAGCCTATCACACCCGATCATCACGTGGTGTCTCAGCACGAAGAACTTTCGCAACGGTGCATACTCAGGGAGAACACTTCTTGATAATTAGTGAGAGATCATCTTAAAATGCTACCGTCAATCAAAGCAAGATAAGATACGTAAAGGATAAACATCACATGCAATCAATATAAGTGATATGATATGGCCATCATCATCTTATGCTTGTGATCTCCATCTTCGAAGCACCGTCGTGATCACCATCGTCACCGGCGCGACACCTTGATCTCCATTGTAGCATCGTTGTTGTTACGCCATCTATTGCTTCTACGACTATCGCTACCGCTTAGTGATAAAGTAAAGCAATTACAGGGCGTTTGCATTTCATACAATAAAGCGACAACCATATGGCTCCTGCCAGTTGCCGATAACTTCGGTTACAAAACATGATCATCTCATACACTAAAATATAGCATCATGTCTTGGCCATATCACATCACAACATGCCCTGCAAAAACAAGTTAGACGTCCTCTACTTTGTTGTTGCAAATTTTACGTGGCTGCTACGGGCTTAAGCAAGAACCAATCTCACCTACGCATCAAAACCACAACGATAGTTTGTCAAATAGACTCCGTTTTAACCTTCACAAGGACCGGGCGTAGCCACACTCGGTTCAACTAAAGTGAGAGAGACAAACACCCGCCAGCCACCTTTAAGCACGAGTGCTCGTAATGGTGAAACCAGTCCTGCGTAAGCGTACGCGTAATGTCGGTCCGGGCCGCTTCATCTCACAATACCGCTGAACCAAAGTATGACATGCTGGTAGGCAGTATGACTTATATCGTCCACAACTCACTTGTGTTCTACTTGTGCATATAACATCAACACATAAAACCTGGCTCTGATACCACTGTTGGGGAACGTAGTAATTTCAAAAAAATTCCTACGCACACGCAAGATCATGGTGATGATATAGCAATGAGGGGAGAGTGTTGTCTACGTACCCTTATAGACCGAAGCGGAAGCGTTGACGCAACGTAGAGGAAGTAGTCGTACGTCCTCCGGTTCAACCGATCCAAGTACCGTTACTCCGGCACCTCCGAGTTCTTGACACGCGTACAGCTCGATGATGCACCCTCGATCTCCGATCCAGCAGAGGCGCCGAGGGGGAGTTTCGTCAGCACGACGACGTGGTGACGATCTTGATGTTCTCCTGTTGCAGGGCTTCGCCTAAGCACCTCTACAATATGACCGAGGTGTAATATCGTGGAGGGGGGCACCGCACACGGCTAAGGAACAATCGATGATCAACTTGTCTGTTCTAGGGTGCCCCCTTACCCCCGTATATAAAGGAGGGAGGGAGGAGGTGGCCGGCCCTAGGGGGCGCGCCATGAGGAGGGGGAAACCTACTCCAAGTAGGTTTCCCTGTCTTTTCCTTATCTTATTTGGAGGGGGAAGGAAAGAGTACTAGTATTAGGAAGTAGTACTAGTAGTAGTAATAGGAAGAGGGGGAAGGAGAAAGGAAAGGGGGGGCCGGCCCCCCTCCCCAATTCGGATTGGGATTGGGGGGGCGCGCCCCCCTCCCTTGCTCCTTCTCTCTTCCTCCTACATGGGCCCAATAAGGCCCATATACCTCCCGGGGGGTTCCGGTAACCTCCCGGGGCTCCAAACTTCTCCGAAACCTTTCCGGTGTCCAAATATATCCGTCCAATATATCAATCTTTATGTCTCGACCATTTCGAGACTCCTCGTCATGTCCGTAATCATATCCGGGACTCCGAACAACCTTCGGTACATCAAAATACATAAACTCATAATATAACTGTCATCGAAACCTTAAGCGTGCGGACCCTACGGTTCGAGAACGATGTAGACATGACTGAGACACATCTCTGGTCAATAACCAATAGTGGGACCTGGATGCCCATATTGGTTCCTACATATTCTACGAAGATCTTTATCGGTCAAACCGCATAACAACATACGTTGTTCCCTTTGTCATCGGTATGTTACTTGTCCGAGATTCGATCGTCGGTATCCAATACCTAGTTCAATCTCGTTATCGACAAGTCTCTTTACTCGTTCTGTAATACTTCATCTTATAACTAACTCATTAGTTACATGCTTGCAAGGCTTAGGTGATGAGCATTGCCGAGAGGGCCCAGAGATACCTCTCCGACAATCGGAGTGACAAAACCTAATCTCTAATTATGCTAACTCAACATGTACCTTCGGAGACACCTGTAGTACTCCTTTATAATCACCCAGTTACGTTGTGACGTTTGGTAGTACCCAAAGTGTTCCTCCGGTAAACGGGAGTTACACAATTCTCATAGTTACAGGAACATGTATAAGTCATGAAGGAAGCAATAGCAGAATACTAAACGATCAAGTGCTAAGCTAACGGGATGGGTCATGTCAATCACCTCATTCTCCTAATGATGTGATCCCATTAATCAAATGACAACACATGTCAATGGTTAGGAAACATAACCATCTTTGATTAATGAGCTAGTCAAGTAGAGGCATACTAGTGACTATATGTTTGTCTATGTATTCACACATGTATCATGTTTCCGGTTAATACAATTCTAGCATGAATAATAAACATTTATCATGATATGAGGAAATAAATAATAACTTTATTATTGCCTCTAGGGCATATTTCCTTCACATACGTCATCAGGTTGTGCTCGGCACCCTGTGACAAGGCGAATATGAGTTGTTCTTCCGCGGAAGAATCCTCATGTAAAGGGTACGACAGAAGCTTCTGCTTGAACCAACGCGTGAAACATGAGTTGTGCTATTTGATTATATCTCCGTCTGTCCTCTGTTGGCCTCGGTCATTGTACGTCTTCTCAATAAAGGTTTTGTGCTCTACCACCCAAGGATCGACCACGTCTATGTGTTGTAGCGCGACTAGGTTTTCTCTTTCAAAGTCGGCGAGTCGACCCTCGAAGTCGACATGCATTTCGCGATGACCCTCACGGTGACCCCATCCAGCGAGCCTGCCGAGGTGCCTGTTGACGGGCAGACCAATGGGGTTCTCGATGCCTAGATAATTCGTGCAGTAGGAGATGCACTCTTCGGTCAGAAAGCCCCTGGCTATGCTTCCCTCTGGACGTGACATGTTGCGAACGTATCCTTTGATGACACCATTCATCCTTTCGAACGGCATCATGCTGTGCAGGAACGTCGGCCTGAGTTGGATGATATTCTCCATGATATGGACCAGCAGATGCACCATAACATCGAAGAATGCAGGCGGGAAGTACATCTCAAGCTCGCATAGTATCACCACGATCTCTTCCTGTAGCCTTCTGAGTTTCCTCACGCCAACCGACTTCTGAGAGATGACGTTGAAAAAGTTGCATAGGCCAAATAGCATTTCACGGACGTGCGCGTTCATGATCCCACGGATTGCAACTGGAAGTATCTGCGTCATCAGCACGTGACAGTCGTGAGACTTCATCCCGCTGAACTTCTGCTTTGCTGAGTCTAGGTATCTGCTTATCTTCCCTGCGTAACCGTAAGGAAGTTTTACTCCTACGAGGCAGGTGAAAAACTGATCGATCTCCTCCTGACTTAGAGTGAAGCACGCGGGAGGGAAGTCATTTCCGGTCTTCTTGGCCTTTTTGCCTTTGTGACGAATTTCCATGTCCTGCTTCGCCTCATAATCATCATCATTAGCGTGAAGCTCCTCCCTGATGCCCATTGATTTCAAGTCTGCCCTTGCTTTCGGCTCATCTTTGGTCCTCTCTGGCATGTTGAGCAGGGTACCAAGCAGACTCTCGCACATGTTCTTCGTGATATGCATGACATCAAGGTTGTGAGGCACATGGTGGATCTTCCAGTATGGCAAGTCCCAGAAAACAGACCTCGTTTTCCATACCTTCAGCAGCGGCTCTAGCGCCTTTCGCTTCTTTCCCGGCTCTGGCGCCTTTTGCTTCTTTCCCGACAGTGGGCAATCTTTCCAATTTTTCAACAGCTCGTCTATTTCCTCGCCGCTCCTCGTACGCAGGCGTCTTCGGGGTTCGGTTTCATCATCAAACAAATCCTTGAGTTTCCTCCATGAGTCATTGTCGCGAAGCCACCTTCGATGTCCCATGAACACGGTTTTCGAAGACCCGGGATCTCTATCTAGCTGGCGATACGTTGTGTCATCCATGCACCTGACGCATCCAGAAAATCCGTGGACCACCTGTCCCGCGACATATCCGTAACCGAGATAGTCGTGCACCGTCGTGAGCAGTGCGGCTCTCATAGGGAAATATTCTTTCTCTGCGGCGTCCCACGTATTGGCTGGCGTTTTCCACAGCATGTCTAGCTCCTCTTTCAGCAGCCCCAGATACAGATTGATGGCATTCCCTGGTTGTTTCGGCCCTTCAATTAGCATACTCATGTGAATGTACTTCCTCTTCATGCACAACCAGGGGGGAAGGTTGTACATCCACACAAACACAGGCCAAGTGCTATGTGTGCTTCTCTGGCTGCCAAACAGATTGACTCCATCGATGCTCGCGCCCAGCACGATGTTCCTTGGATCCTTCCCAAATTCTGGGTGTTCGAAGTTCAACGCTTGCCACTGGCTCCCATCCTTAGGGTGACTCAGCATCTTGTCTTTTTATTTATCTTCGGATCATTTGCGTCATCTTCTCGCTTCTTCTCCTCCCTATCCGTGTGCCAACGCAGGAGCTTTGCTACCTTAGGGTCCACGAAATACCGTTGCAGACGAGGAGTGATCGGAAAGTACCACACCACTTTTTGAGGAGCTTTCTTCCTCTTCTTGTATTGAGTGATGCCGCACATCGGACATATGGTAGACTCCGCGTGCTCGTCCCGATAAATGATGCAATTGTTCATGCACACATGGTATTTCACGTGTAGTAAATCCAGAGGACACACGATTTTCTTTGCCTCCTCGAAACTGGTCGGGCACTTGTTCCCCTTGGGAAGACGTTCGTGCCAGAATGACATGTTCTCGTTGAAGCATGCGTCGGTCATTTTGTGTTTTACCTTCATCTCCAGAGCCATGTGATGAGGATACAGACCTGGGGTAGGGTCATAGGCCTGACCTATACGTCCTACCCAAGGTCACTACCCCAGAAGATAAAAAGACCAAGAATCCACTCGACGACCAAATCACTCGACCCCGTGGTCCCCCACCATCACTCGACCATATGGGGGGTCACTCGACTATATCGAAGACCAGGATTCGAAACAACACACAACGGCCGGGCATTCACTCCTTAGTCTTCATGAGCATTAAGAGTATTTAAGACTGGCGTTACCAGTAACGCCCCTACTTTATGTACATTAAGCCCCTTGTAATGAGGATGGCTGGGGTCCTGGCGCACTCTATATAAGTTGCCCCCTCCTCTGGGACAAGGGTTCGCACCCTTTGTAAAAATCACACACATAAACCAATCGACCGCCTCCGGGCACCGAGACATAGGGTTGTTACTTCCACTGAGAAGGGCCTGAACTTGTAAACCTCGTGTGTACACCTTCATCATAGCTAAGAGCTTGCCTCCCCATACCTACCCCCCTTTCTACTGACAGTCTTAGTACCACGACAGTTGGCGCCCACCATGGGACAGGTATCTTAGCGACTTGCTGGTGAACTTGCAAGTTTTTTCCGATCATCATCGTCATGGTTTCCGGCGGCGGACTGGCCGAGGGCCGCGAGATCCGTCTCGACGCGCTGGTGTTCATCGCCGACGACTCCGCGTGGCTTCAAGAAGCTCCCCTGGATGTTGAGGCGCTTCCCGTCCGAGGGGCAATGCACTTCCGGGTGTGCATTCGCGGCATTCTCCTTCGGCAGCCGTCGACTAAGTATCAGTCAACCCCGACGGTGCTTTCGCTCCCCGCCGTTCGTCGCCACAAGCGATCCGGTTGATCGCGGCTTAAGCGGCGGATGAAGCACGTGGTGGCACGACGCTCGACCATCCACCAAGTCGCGGCCTATTCGACTGGCTCCGCACAGACCGCATCCAAGTGCGACAGCAGCGACCCTGCGGCTGAAGTCTTGATGGTCGACGGACCTCACAGCCCTCTCGGTTTCTGCCGTGATGGCGGCGGAGATGGCGGCGGCGATCCATCGCGCGGCCACGAGGAATACCGACCCGAACCCCTCTCTTCGCAGCAGAGGGAAGAACTTCATCGCCGCAACATGGATGCACTCCACACGCCAATCGTTGGAGAAACCCCCAAGGCTCGGGCCTTGGAGGAGGTGCGCCTAGCTAACTTGGCTGAGCGCACTCGACTGGATAACCTTCAGCGTGCTCTCGACAAGCGCGCCCAGGAGCGGATCTGTGACGCCCCCGATTCAATCGTACACTAATCATGCACGCAAATGTGTACGATCAAGATCAGGGACTCACGGGAAGATATCACAACACAACTCTAAAACATAAATAAGTCATACAAGCATCATAATACAAGCCAGGGGCCTCGAGGGCTCGAATACAAGTGCTCGATCATAGACGAGTCAGCGGAAGCAACAATATCTGAGTACAGACATAAGTTAAACAAGTTTGCCTTAAGAAGGCTAGCACAAACTGGGATACAGATCGAAAGAGGCGCAGGCCTCCTGCCTGGGATCCTCCTAACTACTCCTGGTCGTCGTCAGCGGGCTGCACGTAGTAGTAGGCACCTCCGGCGTAGTAGGGGTCGTCGTCGACGGTGGCGTCTGGCTCCTGGACTTCAGCATCTGGTTGCGACAACCAAAAAGAAAGGAAATGGGGAAAAGGGGGGGAGAAAGCAACCGTGAGTACTCATCCAAAGTACTCGCAAGCAAGGAACTACACTACATATGCATGGGTATATGTGTAAGGAGGCCATATCAGTGGACTGAACTTCAGAATGCCAGAATAAGAGGGGGATAGCTAGTCCTATCGAAGACTACGCTTCTGGCAGCCTCCGTCTTGCAACATGTAGAAGAGAGTAGATTGAAGTCCTCCAAGTAGCATCTCCAAGTAGCATCGCATAGCATAATCCTACCCGGCGATCCTCCCCTCGTCGCCCTGTGGAAAAGCGATCACCGGGTTGTCTGTGGAACTTGGAAGGGTGTGTTTTATTAAGTATCCGGTTCTAGTTGTCATAAGGTCAAGGTACAACTCCAAGTCGTCCTGTTACCGAAGATCACGGCTATTCGAATAGATTAACTTCCCTGCAGGGGTGCACCACATAACCCAACACGCTTGATCCCATTTGGTCGGACACACTTTCCTGGGTCATGCCCGGCCGCGGAAGATGAACATGTCGCAGCCCCACCTAGGCACAACAGAGAGGCCAGCACATCGGTCTAAACCTAAGCGCACAAGGGTCTGGGCCCATCGCCCTTAGCACACCTGCATGTTGCGAGGGCGGCCGAAAGCAGAACTAGCCCCCTTAATACAAGAGCAGGCTTACGTTCCAATCCGACGCGTGCTGCTCAGTCGCTGGCGTCACGAAGGCTTCGGCTGATACCACGACGCCGGGATACCCATAACTACTCCCGCGTAGATGGTTAGTGCATATAGACCAAATGGCCAGACTCAGATCAAATACCAAGATCTCGTTAAGCGTGTTAAGTATCCGCGAACGCCGACCAGGGCCAGGCCCACCTCTCTCCTAGGCGGTCTCAACCTGCCCTGTCGCTCCGCCACAAAGTAACAGTCGGGGGCCATCGGGAACCCAGGCCCACCTCTACCGGGATGGAGCCACCTGTCCTTTCAGCCCCCTCATCAGAATCACTTGCGGGTACTCATCGAGCTGACCTGACTTTAGTCACCATCTGTATAGTATGTATGTATGTATATACCCGTGATCACCTCCCGAGTGATCATGGCCCAATAGTATAGCAAGGCAGACTAACAAGAATGTAGGGCCAATGATGATAAACTAGCATCCTATACTAAGCAGTAGGATAGCAGGTAAAGGTAACAACAGTAGTAGCAAGGACAGGCTATGCAGCAGTATAGGATTAACTGAAAGCAGTAACATGCTACACTACTCTAATGCAAGCAGTATAGAGAAGAGTAGGCGATATCTGGTGACCAAAGGGGGGGCTTGCCTGGTTGCTCTGGCAAGAGAGAGGGGTCGTCAACACCGTAGTCGAACTGGGCAGCAGCAGCGTCGGTCTCAGTGTCTAGCGGAAGAAGAGGGGAAGAAACAATGAATATTTAAGCAAACAGATGCATGACGATGCAAAGCGTGAAGCTAGTCGTGCCCGAACGCGGTATGAGGTGATGCCGATGAAGGGGGGAAACATCCGAGAAAGTATCCCCGGTGTTTCGTGTTTTCGGGCAAAGGAGCCGGAGGGGGAAAATTGCGAGTTCGATAGGTTAGGGATGGGTGGCGGACGAACGGGCTGCGTTTCCGGATTCGTCTTGTCGTTCTGAGCAACTTTCATGTACAAAGTATTTTCATCCGAGCTACGAATTAAAGGGTATGATTTTCAAAAGAATTTTGTTAATTTCTGGAATTTAATTAATTATTTAAATTAATTTGAAATTGGATTTATGACATCAGCAGTCAACAAGGGTTGACTGGTCAACCTGACCAGTGGATCCCACTGGTCAATGACATATTTTAACTAAACCTATTAATTAACCTAATCAGGTTTAATTAGGGGTGGGCCCCACTGTCATTGACTACTTAATTAACTAATTAGGTTATTAAGTAACTAATGTGTAATTAGTTTAATTAGTTGTTTAATTTAATCAATCAAAATTAATTAAGTTAATTATTTCTTTAATTAATTAATTATTTTTATTTACGGTCTGGGCCCGGGCCCCACATGCCTGTGGCCCCAAAGGGCCTTAGCGGGTGAGCGGGCAGCGGGCGCCGGGTGCCGGCTGTGGCTAACGGGGCGGAGCCCCGGGGACGTGCGGCGACGGCGAACTAGTGCAGGTGCTCGCACCCGACGCCATGAGAGGCGAGGGCGAGCGCGCCTGGGGGCCATGGAGGGTGCGGCCGGACCACCGCAGGGCGGGTCGGTGAGCAGCGGCGAAGGTGGTTGCGGCTGAGTGGCAGGGCGCTGGAGCCCGAGGCAACGGGGAGCAGCCACAGGGGCAGGGTGAGCACGGGCGTACGCAGCGGTCGAAGCGCGCTCAGGTGACGGCCGAGCCACGGTGGATGCACGCTTAGGCGACGCAGGGGCACGGCCCGGGGGTGCGGTCGGCGCGAGGGGTGACGGGCATGACCGGACAAAGAGGCGTGCGGCCAGGGTGCGGCCCGACCGCGGTGAGCGCGCGTGCGCGCGGTAGAGAAGGCCGAGGCGTCGCGAACGGCGCCAGCGACAGAGGGAAAGGGGGAGAGGAGGGATCCTCATGGCGGGGAGTAGGGACCGTGGCAGCGGTGCGTGAGGAGGGAGACGGAGACGACGTGCGTAGGGGTAGCAGGCCGGTGGGGAAGAGGAGGCAGGCCGGCAATGGCATCCGGCGAGGTAGCTCCGGCGACGGTGCCGTGGGCGAGGAGGATTCAAGGT
>NC_041381.1:510809353-510817263 GCF_002162155.2 Triticum dicoccoides | reverse complement strand
CGTCGGCCCGATCCCGATCCAGAACTGGATCGGGGGGAGGGGGAGAGAGCGAGTGGGGGTGTGGGTGGTTAGGGTTTGCGGGGAGTGAGGGGATAAGGTGTGGCCGGCTGGGCCTGGTGGGTTGGCCCAATGGGGTTGATGGCCTGCTGGGCCGGAGCCCGGGGGGGGGGGGTTCTTTTCTTTTTTGTTTGTTTTGTTAGTTTTCTTTTTTTGTATTTTCTTTCTTTTATTTATTTTATTTTCTGTTTTAAATCATTTTAAATTATTTAAGATTTTTATAAAAATGTGTTTACTACACCATATTTATCTATGTAATAATTAGTACAACCCGAACATTTTTATTTTAATGTTTGGAAACTTTTATTATTTACCAAACTTTGAATTTGAATTTTGGACCGGTTTTGATCTAACAATAGATTAGCAGCAGTAACCATGGTGACGTGGCACCATTAGCGTGGGATCACTGTAGCTTAATTATCTGGGCGTCACAATTCTCCTCCACTACAAGAAATCTCGTCCCGAGATTTAGGAGCGGGAGTAAGGGGGAAGGGAATTGGTTACGAAATTCTAACTGGTCTTCTCGGTGTTGGTTGCTCTTCTCGAAGAAGTTAATCCCTTTCTTTGATGTCTTCATTTCTCTGCTCCGGTCACCATGATGAAGTAGGCATCCTTGATTCGGGAACTCCATCGTACTTATGAAAGGATAAGGTTGTATTCCGGAAGAACGGGTCGCTACAGTGTTGCTTATCTGGTAGATAACATCAAGGAAGGTGGCGGAAAGTAACTCTCAATTTGAAACTTAAGACATTATTGAGAGCAAAGTAAGAAGGTGCCAATAGGAGTTCCAAGTGCATAGGCAATCGTTCGTCGCCTGAAACGAATTGTGAAAGGGATTCAAAGCAATGGAATAAGTATTGTGTCCGGCAACAGATTTGATGATCCCTCGGAAGATGGCTCGTGAATTACATACGAGGCCACACGCGAGGAGCAACCTTGGGATCAGGGGGTGCAGGAGAGTCAGGTTTCGATCCTGTGGAACTGTGGGTTATGGGCCCACCATGTGGGTTAAAAGTAGAAAGGGCGATGATGTCTTGCACGATCATGTAAGCAAGGCATGTGAGAGGATAGCCTATCAGTTATGTTGGCAACAATGCCGATACCAAGGGTGAGGGACGAAGAGAACCATTTTCCTGCTCGTTGAATGAGGCGGACCAATAGGCAAAGTTCCCGTCCATCGGTGGTTACCGAAATGTCATCAACAATAGTAACAGGGTCTTGCTGACAGAATTGTACACGAGGTGTTTACATAAGCAGGGAAATATTACTGCTTATATCATATAGATCACAAGAAGGTTTAAACAAACCAATGGAAAGGAAAAGTGGTTATCAGATTTAATCAAAACAATGGAAAGAAAAATGTGTTAAAACACATATATCAGGGGGTATATCCTTCCCAAGGGCAAGCAAAGCATGATATTCATGACGGGATATAATGTAGAAAACCCCTTTAGGAAAGGGAAGAGAAATTTTCATGACATTACCCATACAATGGTGTTTGGATAATTGATCAAGAAGCATTTAGCATTGGGCTTTAAATGTTCTTGTTGAAAATCAGAGTATCACAGACATGCTTCGAGATAGCATTTGACGTGGTCACTGGGTAAAGATCAGACTTTGGATACTCGAAGGGTCCATCAGGAACAGCTTGTAGAATAAGTCTTACAATTTCCTCATGGAAGAATGGATAGCATTGCTAAAAGGAAAATTATAACAATAGGTCCTCCGGTCAGGTGTGCTAGGCATGACATCACCTTATCGGGTCAAATGCTAATGTTATAACTCTAGGAAATATGCCCCGGCCACCATATCTGACCGAGATTCAGATCTGATTGGTGTCAGGATACCTCAGACTCAGGATGTCCGAGAAGAAAAGGTGCAAGACAAATTGACGAGACGACATCGTAAGATTATTGGGGAATGTACTATGGAAGCAAGTTTCAACTCAAGAGTCCATCATTTAAACCAAAGAGAGGATGACGGGGTAGCTGATGGAGTCAGTAACAATCCTTGAGATTTCCAAAAAGGTGGATTTCCACAATTATGTGAACAAGGAGATAGCATTTGTCAGATCAAATGGTATAATGATGTATGCTCGAGGAAAACATACACAATTAAACATTGGTTGAAAGGTGCACCCGAAATATGGGCTGGGTTGCACAACCAACATTGGAATGGTGATTCAATAATCAATAGTCTAAGAATGAACGGTCGACCATTAACTTCAAAGCAATATGGATGCTAGAAGGGCGGAATCCAAACAGCACCGCTCACTTGTTGGTACCCTGGTTGGAATCAACACGAGGACCCAAGAAGAATGGCGATGGTGAGAAGTATCACCATACCAAGAAATTCTCAAGAGGTGGTGAAATTCCCACGACATTCTTGACATAAAAGGTGGTAATATTACAAGGTAAAGAAGAACAATGCTGGGTAGCAAGGAACTCAAGGTATAACACAAAACACGAACAAGTTTGCCTCGGAGGGAAGGCAATAATGTTGGCAAGGATAACACAAATCAACGAGGGGAAAGGAAGGTATTTGTCATCATGAGTTCAGATGATATCCTAGAAGAGCTCAGAACGGTCATGATGATCACGACACATTTGTCGAGAGATTCCATGAAGACGTAATCAATTAGCGACGACATTAAGTCAAAGGAATGAGGTAGCGGAAGGTTATTGGAACCATGGGTAGGACACAAACTTGAAATCAGAATTGTTGTTCAAGGCGAACGATATGACGAGGAAGATCGATTGTAAGATTAGCTCACCGTCGAAATTTGTGCCCCGAGAAGAAGGACCAGGTAGCACAGTTATAATCATCACGACAATGATAGCCAAACAGGCTAGGAATGGTGTGATCGGGTACAAACTCGTACTTATAGAAGCTTACTGAAGAGATGTTGAACCATAGTGCGGACTCGGTTCAGTCATCGGTGTCTTTGAGTGTTTAATAACTCAGAGCCCATGAAAAATTGGAATCAGTGGGAAGGTAGCACTTGATGAATAACTCATAAGAAGTCATGCAGTTCCATGATAATCTCGAGATACCAGGGGGTAATACTCGACGACAGATCCAAGTAGAGGTTGGACTGGGGTATTGCTCTATAGAAGACAAGTGCTTAAACTTGCACAGGAAATGGTATTTAAAGGAGGGCATGGTCGGAACCACGATTGCAAAGGATCAATTCACCGATACCAAAGGATATTATATCAAGGAAATAGTTACAAGAAGCTTCCATGATAGGATCTACATCGTGTCCATGGGCATGAACACAAAGTTCAAGGTCGACTCCCACTTCTTTAATGCATAACCTTCATTCACCTCTCGTATTTCAAAAATGACATTAGTTGTTGAAAGTTCTACCTGGTGCAATACCAGATAAGTTTGACCCGTGAAATCTTTCAGGTTCACACAGATTAGGGAAGGCATAGGTTCAACCCATCAGGGCATCTTAGGAACATATACCACAAACTTCGTAGTAAATAATACAAGCTCGAAAGTAGAGCATTGTTCAAAAGCAGATGATACAATTTACCAAAGGCATTATATACCCATGTAAAGGCTCACAAGGTTATTCAATATGAAGGACACTGTCGGATAATAATCCAACCAAGGATATAGCGGTCCATAAAAGATCTGATGTGAGTATCGATACTCAACCAGAGGAAGAAGAATGCACGGGCATAATATTATAGAACATCCGAATAATTCGATGCTTAGATAACAAAGGAATTACGATTTCCAAAACAAAGGATCAGAAGTTGTCGCTCTGATCAAGGATGGATAAGTTGGATAGACCAGAGTCACAATTGATGACCAATAGTTTGGTCGAGAACCAACTCATGTTCAAAAATGATGTCTGAGCCAGAAAGATAATTTAGAAGGGTTGATAGATGATTGTGTGCATTCGCACACATGTTGAATCAATAGGATGAAAATGACGGTGTCAAAAGATACTAGTGAATATTGCTAGATATATGGGAAGCATCCATAATGCAAGTAGACAAGTATTTGCAGAGCAATAAAGCTGCTAAGGATTTTCAGAGGATTGAATAGTATTTCAAAGACTTTTGTGAAACACAAGAACAACTGGGGATGAGCGGATACTCGACAAGTGCTAGGATTTATTTGAAGGGGTATTCATGTGGCAAAGAACTGCTAGGCAGTAGGCACAAAGTATTCTCGGAACAATAGAGAAAACTTCGGGGTATCTTGTAATAACAAGATCAATGGGGGATGATCGTAAGAATGGCAAGTGTAAGTAGTTATCCATAAGGATTTATCGGTGGTCGGGAATAGCAAAAGTGATGGGCACAAAGTCTCGAGAGAATATCAAAGAGTATCTCCGAAATCTTCTGGTGCAGTCGGTGATCATCTGGACTGAAGGGCCTCTCCGGGAGAAAGTATTTTCGAGAACCTAAAGTTAGATTTTAGTAAAAAAAATCGTTTAACCCGAATAGAAGAGAGTTCAGAATCCCAGAGTAAAGGTCGAGGAGTAAAAGATCCTAGTACCACCCAATGGCGACGTGGGCCCGTAAGGCACACATCCATGTTAGTAAAAGTTTTGTAATGTCTAGACTCGACTTTGGCCAAGGAGTTGGGAAGGGGGATTCCTATAGGCAGTCGGCTCTGATACCAACTTGTGACGCCCCCGATTCAATCGTACACTAATCATGCACGCAAATGTGTACGATCAAGATCAGGGACTCACGGGAAGATATCACAACACAACTCTAAAACATAAATAAGTCATACAAGCATCATAATACAAGCCAGGGGCCTCGAGGGCTCGAATACAAGTGCTCGATCATAGACGAGTCAGCGGAAGCAACAATATCTGAGTACAGACATAAGTTAAACAAGTTTGCCTTAAGAAGGCTAGCACAAACTGGGATACAGATCGAAAGAGGCGCAGGCCTCCTGCCTAGGATCCTCCTAACTACTCCTGGTCGTCGTCAGCGGGCTGCACGTAGTAGTAGGCACCTCCGGTGTAGTAGGGGTCGTCGTCGACGGTGGCGTCTGGCTCCTGGACTCCAGCATCTGATTGCGACAACCACAAAAGAAAGGAAAGGGGGAAAAAGGGGGGAGAAAGCAACCGTGAGTACTCATCCAAAGTACTCGCAAGCAAGGAACTACACTACATATGCATGGGTATATGTGTAAGGAGGCCATATCAGTGGACTGAACTGCAGAATGCCAGAATAAGAGTGGGATAGCTAGTCCTATCGAAGACTACGCTTCTGGCAGCCTCCGTCTTGCAGCATGTAGAAGAGAGTAGATTGAAGTCCTCCAAGTAGCATCTCCAAGTAGCATCTCCAAGTAGCATCGCATAGCATAATCCTACCCGGCGATCCTCCCCTCGTCGCCCTGTGGAAAAGCGATCACCGGGTTGTCTGTGGAACTTGGAAGGGTGTGTTTTATTAAGTATCCGGTTCTAGTTGTCATAAGGTCAAGGTACAACTCCAAGTCGTCCTGTTACCGAAGATCACGGCTATTCGAATAGATTAACTTCCCTGCAGGGGTGCACCACATAACCCAACACGCTTGATCCCATTTGGCCGGACACACTTTCCTGGGTCATGCCCGGCCGCGGAAGATCAACACGTCGCAGCCCCACCTAGGCACAACAGAGAGGCCAGCACACCGTTCTAAACCTAAGCGCACAAGGGTCTGGGCCCATCGCCCTTAGCACACCTGCACGTTGTGAGGGCGGCCGAAAGCAGAACTAGCCCCCTTAATACAAGAGCAGGCTTACGTTCCAATCCGGCGCGCGCCGCTCAGTCGCTGGCGTCACGAAGGCTTCGGCTGATACCACGACGCCGGGATACCCATAACTACTCCCGCATAGATGGTTAGTGCGTATAGACCAAATGGCCAGACTCAGATCAAATACCAAGATCTCGTTAAGCGTGTTAAGTATCCACGAACGCCGACCAGAGCCAGGCCCACCTCTCTCCTAGGCGGTCTCAACCTGCCCTGTCGCTCCGCCACAAAGTAACAGTCGGGGGCCGTCGGGAACCCAGGCCCACCTCTACCGGGATGGAGCCACCTGTCCTTTCAGCCCCCTCATCAGAATCACTTGCGGGTACTCATCGAGCTGACTCGACTTTAGTCACCATCTGTATAGTATGTATGTATGTATATACCCGTGATCACCTCCCGAGTGATCACGGCCCAATAGTATAGCAGGGCAGACTGACAAGAATGTAGGGCCAATGATGATAAACTAGCATCCTATACTAAGAAGTAGGATAGAAGGTAAAGGTAACAACAGTAGTAGCAAGGACAGGCTATGCAGCAGTATAGGATTAACTGAAAGTAGTAACATGCTACACTACTCTAATGCAAGCAGTATAGAGAAGAGTAGGCGATATCTGGTGATCAAAGGGGGGGCTTGCCTGGTTGCTCTGGCAAGAGAGAGGGGTCGTCAACACCGTAGTCGAACTGGGCAGCAGCAGTGTCGGTCTCGATGTCTAGCGGAAGAAGAGGGGAAGAAACAATGAATATTTAAGCAAACAGATGCATGACGATGCAAAGCGTGAAGCTAGTCGTGCCCTAACGCGGTATGAGGTGATGACGGTGAAGGGGGGAAACATCCGGGAAAGTATCCCCGGTGTTTCGTGTTTTCGGGCAGAGGAGCCGGAGGGGGAAAGTTGCGAGTTCGATAGGTTAGGGATGCGTGGCGGACGAACAGGCTGCGTATCCGGATTCGTCTCGTCGTTCTGAGCAACTTTCATGTACAAAGTATTTTCATCCGAGCTACGGATTAAAGGGTATGATTTTCAAAAGAATTTTGTTAATTTCTGGAATTTAATTAATTATTTAAATTAATTCGAAATTGGATTTATGACATCAGCCTGATGTCATGCTGACATCAGCAGTCAACAAGGGTTGACTGGTCAACCTGACCAGTGGATCCCACTGGTCAATGACATATTTTAACTAAACCTATTAATTAACCTAATCAGGTTTAATTAGGGGTGGGCCCCATTGTCATTGACTACTTAATTAACTAATTAGGTTATTTAAGTAACTAATGTGTAATTAGTTTAATTAGTTGTTTAATTTAATTAATCAAAATTAATTAAGTTAATTATTTCTTTAATTAATTAATTATTTTTATTTTTATTTTTATTTTTATTTTTATTTACGTTCTGGGGCCGGGCCCCACATGCCTGTGGCCCCAAAGGGCCTTAGCGGGTGAGCGGGCAGCGGGCAGCGGGCGACGGGCGCCGGCTGTGGCTAACGGGGCGGAGCCCCGGGGACGTGCGGCGACGGCGAACTGGTGCAGGTGCTCGCACCCGACGCCATGAGAGGCGAGGGCGAGCGCGCCTGGGGGTCGTGGAGGGTGCGGCCGGACCACCGCAGGGCGGGTCGGTGAGCAGCGGCGGAGGTGGTTGCGGCTGAGTGGCAGGGCGCTGGAGCCCGAGGCGACGGGGAGCAGCCACAGGGGCGGGGTGAGCACGGGCGTACGCAGCGGTCGAAGCGCGCTCGGGTGACGGCCGAGCCACGGTGGATGCATGCTCGAGCGACGCAGGGGCACGGCCAGGGGGTGCGGTCGGCGCGAGGGGCGACGGGCATGACCGGACAGAGAGGCGCACGGCCAGGGCGCGGCCCGACCGCGGTGAGCGCGAAGGCCGAGGCGTCACGAACGGTGCCAGCGACAGAGGGAAAGGGGGAGAGGAGGGATCCTCACGGCGGGGAGTAGGGACCGTGGCAGCGGTGCGCGAGGAGGGAGACGGAGACGACGTGCGTAGGGGTAGCAGGCCGGTAGGGAAGAGGAGGCAGGCCGGCGATGGCGTCCGGCGAGGTAGCTCCGGCGACGGTGCCGTGGGCGAGGAAGATTC